>NC_059192.1:5699714-5891184 GCF_020615455.1 Coregonus clupeaformis
TATCATTACTGTTAGTATCATTACTGTTAGTGTCATTACTGTTAGTATCATTACGTCATCATCTGTCAGTATCGGTACCGTTTAGGGTGACCACATCATCATCTGTCAGTATCGGCACCGTTAGTATCATCATCTCTGCTTTGTCGCTTCATAGCAGACACTACTGTAGGTTTAGAAGAAGGAATCCTTTGTGTTCCTCTCTCACTTCCTTCATCATGTGTCTTTCAGACGCCACTCAATTATTTAACTACATGAGGCTAAAGGATGGAGGGAGGGAGACAGGAGTGAAGGAGGAGGAGGAGGGGAAGGATGGAGAGACTGAGACAGACAGTTGAGTGAAGGAGGAGGAGGAGGAGGAGGAGGAGGAGGAGGAAGAGGAGGAGGATGGAGAATGAGATAGACAGTTGAGTGAAGGAGGAGGAGGAGGAGGAGGAGGAGGAGGAGGAGGAGGAGGAGGAAGAGGAGGAGGTTGGAGAATGAGACAGACAGTTGAGTGAAGGAGGAGGGGGAGGAGGAGGAGGAGGAGGAGGAGGAGGAGGAGGAGGAGGAGGAGGATAGCATGCTATTCTTATGCTGAAGTTCAAGGTCAGAATACGCATAGAGGGAAAAGTGCATAAAATGGGAATTACGTTCCATTTACGTGCGTTTAACTCGGGTTGGATTTTCCCCCTTTGTGTATAGCTGCACAGACAGATCTGGGACCATTTTAGTCTTTTAGGACATTGTGACATACATTGCTGTCTCCTCCAGGGACCCAAATGAAGTAGTCCAGCCCTGTGAGCATAGAATTACATAGAGAAGGATCTCTGATTTTGAGGGCCTTTTTCCCATTCTAGTAATTATATTTATTGTCAACACTATAGACATCCCTTCCCTTCTGGACTGTCTTCTTTCTGTGGATCATAGAAATAGATTAACTAGAAAGGGCATAACCATACTGAGGGGCTATTTCCCATTCTAGTAATTATATTTCTCTGGTCTGTTTACTCCTCTTTCCCTGCCTGACATCATTGTATTTACCAGATGTTTGCATTAATTATTACTCCCCAGTTCATAACATTTTCATGGACCGGTGCTTCACCACGAACAGAACAGTATCATCACCACATGAATATAACTAGCTAGCTACAACATACTCTGCTAAAACACATAGGGCCAGTTTCACTGACCCAGATTTTGCCTCGTGCTGGATTTAAAAGATGCTCCATGGAGAATCTCCATACAGGGCCAGTTTCCCAGACACAGATTACCCCTATAGTGCTGGACTAAAAAAACATTATCAATGGAGATTGATCAATTGTGCATGCCCAGCTAGCACCTAACGTTCTGAGAACATTATGTTTCTTAGAGCTTGGTGATAGCGTGGTTGTCCTATGGTTATTTTGCATACAACCTGCACATAACGTTCTGAGAACCATATGTTTCTTAGGTGGAAATGTCAGTACTTCAGCATAACGTTTTCCTCATGGTTCTATTCAAAGTCATGTTCTCAGAATGTTCAGAAACAACGTTCTTAAAGTGGGAATTTCAGTACTTCAGCGTAACATTTTCTGCAGGTTTCCTCAAGGTTATATTTAAGAACATTATCATCACTGTTCTCAGAAAATAAAAATAAAAAACACAAGAAAACATTAGTAACGTACAAAGAACGTTCTACGAATGTTATTTAAAAACATATACATTCCATTCTCAGCGTCAACAAAACTCTCTCTAGCCTCCATCTTGTTAAGTGTGTTCAGGTGTGTTGGCCGCGCCAATGAGTTCTTGTTTCCTTTGAAATGGGGTCTGTTTGAATAGACTGAAATTAACAGCATTATATAAGTTAAAAAAAAAAAAAACATGGCCTGCTAGCTCCATCCTGGTGAGAACAGAAGACCATAGGTTGGAAACTCACTGATGCCATGCCACAACACAAAATAAATGTGTTTGCATGATTAATGCCTAAGCAAATAAATGTCCATGTGTCTTAATTGTACTTGGATTTCAAAACAGTTAACCTAAGCTAGCACTGTTACTAACAGTCTTATTGAAACACGTTCTCAGAACGTTAATAAAACCTTCAGATAACCTATAATTTCCGTTCTCGGAGCGTTAAATAAATCTCCCAGGAAAACTTTCAGGGAACAATATTAAAATAATCTCAGAACATCCCTGCAACCAAAAATGTATGTTCCCAGAAAAAGGCAACATTTCTAGTTCCGTTCTCAGCATGTTTAAAAATCGTTACGTTCTACCAGCCAGGACACATATGGCTTCGTTCCCAGAACCAATGGTATACCAAAAAACGTACGTTCCCACAAATTCCAAGGAACCAAATGTGCTAGTTGGGTGGTTTGTTAGTCCAGAATGTGGGTCAGGGAAACCGGCCAATAGAGTAAATGTGGGTTGCAATGGGCTGCAATATTTACTAGCTGTTCAATGTTCATTTGACTTATGATGTAGGGCAGGGGGATTCAACTCTTACCCTACGAGAACCGGAGCCTGCTGGGTTTTTCTGTTCTACCTGATAATTAATTGCACCCACCTGGTGTCCCAGGTCTAAATCAGTCCCTGATTAGTGGGGAACAATGAAAAAGAAAGGGGAACTGGCTTCGAGGTCCAGAGTTGAGTTTGAAGGATATACGGTATACTCATTGACTCCTGAATTAAGGGTTGTGCCTTTAAAATTGACTCTGACTGCAGCCTTCTGCCCATATTCATTCCCAAAATACATCCGTGTGCTGAGCCAAGCATGAGTCACCGTTCTGTTCATTTTAGGGTGAAATATATTGGCCTATGATTGGTTGGCAGGGATGCACTTTGCTCATTTTATTGAATGCAGTTATGCAATGGCATTGTGGATGATTGGACTGCACTCAGGCTGAGCCCGCATCTCAAATGCCACACTATTCTACATTACATTTGATTACAGCCCATAAGGCCCCGGTCAAAAGGAGTGCACTACATAAGGAATAGAGTACCAATCAGAGCCAGTACACTCTGCCAATGGGGCATGCAAGTATGACGGTCTGTCGAGCAGGACTTTATGATGTGTGTGTGTGTGATAACCATTTGGCAGGCGTTCAGATGTGATTCACTATGCTATAGTTACTATAGGAGAGAGCAGCAGTAACTGTTCTGGTTAATGATTTACACTAAACAATACTTGACTCGGATAGTCTAAAAGCATAGCTGTGTCCTGCTGAATTTCAATTGGATTCTCACTAAAGAACACAACAATAATAATCTCTAGCTATCCCAGCTTGACCAACCTTGATAGATGTCCACTATTATCAAAATAAGGTCTTATTGAACGTTTTTTTTTTAAAGATTTTTTTACTGTAGACACTGGGTCATATTTCAACATGGTCTCATTAGAATATGTTAAATATGCTGACATTAAATGCAGTTACATGTCACATTTGCTGATTTTTGGTGGGCTATTAGTCATATTTGAGATGCTTATTTTAACGCAGCAACACTCCCCTTAATTAAATAGTATCCACTTGAGTGACTCATTTTGATTCTCCTCATCATCTTCCTCTCTCCTCTTCCTCTCCTCTCCTCTCCTCTCCTCTCCTCTCCTCTCCTCTCCTCTCCTCTCCTCTCCTCTCCTCTCCTCTCCTCTCCTCTCCTCTCCTCTCCTCTCCTCTCTTCTTCCTCTCTTCTTCCTCTCTCCTCTTCCTCTCTCCTCTCCTCTCTTCTTCCTCTCTCCTCTTCCTCTCCCCTCTTCCTCTCTCCTCTTCCTCTCCTCTCTCCCCTTCCTCTCTCCTCTTCCTCTCTCCTCTTCCTCTCCTTTCTCCTCTTCCTCTCTCCTCTCCTTCCTCTACTCTTCCTCTCTTCTTCCTCTCTTCTTCCTCTCCTCTTCCTCTCCTCTCTCATCTTCCTCTCTTCCTCTCTCCTCTCCCCTCTTCCTCTTCCTCTCCTCTCTCCTCTTCCTCTCTCCTCTGCCCTTCCTCTCTCCTCTTCCTCTCTCCTCTTCCTCTCCTCTCTCCTCTTCCTCTCTCCCCTCCTCTCCTCTTCCTCTCCCCTCTTCCTCTCTCCTCTTCCTCTCCTCTCTCCTCTTCCTCTCCCCTCTTCCTCTCTCCTCTTCCTCTCCTCTTCCTCTCCTCTCTCCTCTTCCTCTCCCCTCTTCCTCTCCTCTCTCCTCTTCCTCTCCTCTCTCCTCTTCCTCTCCCCTCTTCCTCTCTCCTCTTCCTCTCCTCTCTCCTCTTCCTCTCCCCTCTTCCTCTCCTCTCTCCTCTCTCCTCTCTCCTCTCCTCTCTCCTCTTCCTCTCTCCCCTTCCTCTCCTCTTCCTCTCCCCTCTTCCTCTCTCCTCTTCCTCTCCTCTCTCCTCTTCCTCTCCCCTCTTCCTCTCTCCTCTTCCTCTCCTCTCTCCTCTTCCTCTCTCCTCTTCCTCTCCTCTTCCTCTCCTCTCTCCTCTTCCTCTCCCCTCTTCCTCTCCTCTCTCCTCTTCCTCTCTCCTCTTCCTCTCCTCTCTCCTCTTCCTCTCCCCTCTTCCTCTCTCCTCTTCCTCTCCTCTCTCCTCTTCCTCTCCCCTCTTCCTCTCATCTCTCCTCTTCCTCTCTCCTCTTCCTCTCCTCTCTCCTCTTCTCTCCACGTTTTCTCTCTTCTATTATCCTCTCTCTCTCCTCAGTATTTATTTCTGTGAATCTTCTGCAGTATGGTGATGTCATCATTACCAGAGATAGTTCATTAGCAACATAGAAAAGAGACTTCAGCACCCTCTTCACATTCTTATCTTCTCATTATAAAACACTGGCTGTGTCAAATTGCACCCTATTCCCTATATAGTACACTACTTTTGACCAGTAGGGCTGTAATGCACTGCAACGGGAATAGGGTATCATTCGAGACACATCCACTCTTATTCTTCTCCGGAGCGAGTGAGAGGAGAGGCAGAACTGGGGGGTACATCCCAAATGGCACCCTATTCCTTGTATGAAGCACTACCTTTGACCCTGTGTGCACTTTATAGGGAATAGGGTGCCATTTGGGATGCCAGCCTTGGTGCCTTTCTGGCCCTGGGGGCAATTACGATTCTTACAACTGTAGTTAAGCGTTGCTGCTGATTGTGGGGAATCTTTGTGTGCGCTCCAGCAGATTTAAATGGTCAAATAAACTCTAGAGGGGAGAGGAGAGAGGAGAGAGGGGGTGAAGCTGTACAATACAATTATTAATATATGGATATACTGTACAGATTGGACAGTATATAGAAAAACAACAAAAATCATAGGAAATACGATTGCATGAATCACTTTACATTGTGACGAGTACTGAGGATACGAAGAGGCAGGAATCAACAATGTAAAGGTTTACTTAACACTGCGCAAGAGAACGACAAAGAGTGAGTACACGACAAGACACTAACAACCACACACAACACTGAACAGTCCAGGGCTTTATAGGGGTGGTGATGAGATGATGAGGTGCAGGTGCGCTGGAGGTGATTAGGGTGCGTTGGGTTTCCATTCCGGTGTTGCCGAGGTGGTGCGCTCAGACCGGTGGCTCAGTAGACCGGCGAATCAGAGCACCGGGAGGAGACGTGACATACATTCTGCCTCTATCTCGATCTCTATCTAAATGTATTAGTACAGTTAAGCTCTCTCTCTCTCTCTCTCTCTCTCTCTCTCTCTCTCTCTCTCTCTCTCTCTCTCTCTCTCTCTCTCTCTCTCTCTCTCTCTCTCTCTCTCTCTCTCTCTCTCTCTCTCTCTCGCTCTCTCTCTCTCTCTCTCAATACATATTCAATTCAAGGGGCTTTATTAGCATGGGAAACATATGTTTACATTGCCAAAGCAAGTAAAATGGATAAACAAAGTGAAATAAACAATAAAAAACAGAGTAAACTTTACACTCACAAATGTTCCAAAAGAATAAAGACATTTCAAATGTCAAATTATGTGCAAATAGTTAAAGTACAAAAGGGAAAAATAAATATGGGTTGTATTTACAATGGTGTTTGTTCTTCACTGGTTGCCCTTTTCTTGTGGCAACAGGTCACACATCTTGCTGCTGTGATGGCACACTGTGGTATTTCACTCAATAGATATGGGAGTTTATCAAAATTGGATTCGTTTTCAAATTAAAAATAATATTTGTCTCTAATATGGTTATACATTTGGCAGGAGGTTAGGAAGTGCAGCTCCGTTTCCATCTAATTTTGTGGGCAGTGTGCACATAGCTTGTCTTCTCTTGAGAGTCAGGTCTGCCTACGGCGACCTTTCTCAATAGCAAGGCTATGCTCACTGAGTCTGTACATAGTCAAAGCTTTCCTTAAGTTTGGGTCAGTCACAGTGGTCAGGTATTCTGCCGCTGTGTACTCTCTATTTAGGGACAAATAGCGTTTAGGGACAAATAGGGGACTCTTCTCCAGGTTCATCTCTCTGTAGGTGATGGCTTTGTTAGGTGGTTGTATAATTGAACTGCTCTGCATGCATTATTTGGTGTTTTACGTTGTACACAGAGGATATTTTTTGCTGAATTCTGCATGCAGAGTCTCAGTTTGGTGTTTGTCCCATTTTGTGAATCTCTCTCTCTCTCTCTCTCTCTCCCTCCCCCCTCTCTCTCTCCCCCTCTCTCTCTCTCCCTCCCTCTCTCTCTCTCTCTCTCTCTCCCTTTCTCTCTCTCTCTCTCTCTCTCCCTCCCCCTCTCTCTCTCCCTCCCTCCCCTCTCTCTCTCTCTCTCTCTCTCTCTCTCTCTCTCTCTCTCTCTCTCTCTCTCTCTCTCTCTCTCTCTCTCTCTCTCTCTCTCTCTCTCTCTCCTCAGATTCGCATGACAAGAAATACGGGCGTAGCCCATTGTCATCCGAATGATAGGCATACAATCTCTCTGTTTATATACGGCTTTGCAAGCTAATTCCATCCAACAGTTGCCAACCATTATTGAGGGTCACTCCCAACAACAATAGTATCATCTTTCAACCCAGTCATCTTGCACCCTAATAAGGATATTGCATCACGTACTCATTCTAAGATGAACACAAGTGGCCCCCAAGCTATCTTGGCACGCAGACCTTCTGGCACCCACCAGTGACAGAAATACTTACATGTCCTCATCCCCCCAATCCCATGCCGCTTATGAGATCAAAGACATTAACAAATACTGTATAAAAAGACGTCATATCAGTGAGCGGACCCCAGACCTCACAACCACAAAGGGCAATGGGTTCTATAACTGATTCAAGTATTTTTAGCCAGATCCTAATTGGTATGTACAATTTTATGTTCCTTTTGATGGCATAGAAGGCCCTTCTTGCCTTGTCTCTCAGATCGTTCACAGCTTTGTGGAAGATACCTGTGGCGCTAATGTTTAGGCCGAGATATGTATAATTTTTTGTGTGCTCTAGGGCAACGGTGTCTAGATGTAATTTGTATTTGTGATCCTGGCAACTGGACCTTTTTTGGAACACCATTATTTTTGTCTTGCTGAGATTTAATGTCAGGGCCCAGGTCTGACAGAATCTGTGCAGAAGATCTAGGTGCTGCTGTAGGCCCTCCTTGGTTGGTAACAGAAGCACCAGATCATCAGCAAACAGTAGACATCAGATTCTAGTAGGGTGAGGCCGGGTGCTGCAGACTGTTCTAGTGCCCTCGCCAGTTCATTGATATATATGTTGAAGAGGGTGGGGCTTAAACTGCATCCCTGTCTCACCCCACGGCCCTGTGGAAAGAAATTTGTGTTTTTTTTTTGCCAATTTTAACCGCACACTTGTTGTTTGTGTACATGGATTTTATAATGTTGTATGTTTTTCCCCCAACCCCACTTTCCATCAATTTGTATAACAGACCCTCATGCCAAATTGAGTCAAAAGCTTTTCTGAAATCAACAAAGCATGAGAAGACATTGCCTTTGTTTTGGTTTGTTTGTTTGTCAATTAGGGTGAGCAGGATGAATACGTGGTCTGTCTTACGGTAATTTGGTAAAAAGCCTATTTGACATTTGCTCAGTAAATTTTTTTTAACTGAGGAAATGTACAAGTCTGCTGTTAATGATAATGCAGAGGATTTTCCCAAGGTTGTTGTTGACGCATATCCCACGATAGTTATTGGGGTCAAATTTGTCTCCACTTTTGTGGATTGGGGTGATCAGTCCTTGGTTACAAATATTGGGGAAGATGCCAGAGCTGAGGATGATGTTAAAGAGTTTAAGTATAGCCAATTGGAATTTGTGGTCTGTATATTTTATCATTTCATTGAGGATACCATCAACACCACAGGCCTTTTTGGGTTGGAGGGTTTGTATTTTGTCCTGTAGTTCATTCAATGTAATTGGAGAATCCAGTGGGTTCTGGTAGTTTTAATAGTTGATTCTGAGATTTATATTTGGTCATGTATATATGTTTTTGCTGTTTGTTCTTTGTTATAGGGCCAAAAAGATTGGAGAAGTGGTTTATCCACACATCTCCGTTTTGGATAGATAGCTGTTCGTGTTGTTGTTTGTTTAGTGTTTTCCAATTTTCCCAGAAGTGGTTAGAGTCTATGGATTCTTCAATTACATTGAGCTGATTTCTGACGTGCTGTTCCTTCTTTTTCCGTAGTGTATTTCTGTATTGTTTTAGTGATTCACCATAGTGAAGGCGTAAGATCAAGTTTTCTGGGTCTCTCTCTCTCTCGCTCTCTCTCACTCACTCCTCACTCACTCACTCCTATTCTCTCTTTCAACAGTATGTTCTGGCTGTTGGCAGTTCTGTGTTCCATGCCATGTTTTATGGAGAGCTGGCGGAAAACAAGGATGAAATCCAAATTCCGGACGTGGAGCCTGCAGCGTTCCTGGCCATGTTGAAGTAAGTAAGGATTCTACTCCGCTTTCACCTCCCTCTTCCTCTCTCCTCTCCGCTTTCACCTTCCTCTTCCTCTCTCCTCTCCGCTTTCACCTCTCTCTCTCTCTCTCTCTCTCTCTCTCTCTCTCTCTCTCTCTCTCTCTCTCTCTCTCTCTCTCTCTCTCTCTCTCTCTCTCTCTCTCTCTCTCTCTCTCTCTCTCTCTCTGTCTCTCTCTCTGTCTCTCTCTCTCCCTCTTCTCTCTCTCTCTCTCTCTCTCTCTCTCTCTCTCTCTCTCTCTCTCTCTCTCTCTCTCTCTCTCCTGTGTGAGTCGTGTTGTTCCTGCCCCTGTGTGGGTACTGTAGTGGTATATAAGCTCAGTGTCTGACTTCCAAATGGTACCCTATTCCCTATATAATGCACTGCTTTTGACCAGGGTCCATAGGGTATTGGGTGTTGACCAGGGTGTTGAGTATTTCCCTATGTAGGAAATAGGGTGCCATTTGGGAAGCATAAGTGTGTAGGAGTACACCAGCTGCTGTGTTACTGTAAAATGGATTAAACTCCTGCCTCCAGCACTATATCTCTTCACTGTAGTTAATATCTATTTTTACCTTTCACATATTCCCAGTCCTCAAACCAGCATCGAAAACACATTGCTGTTGTGCTTACAAGATACATCTGAAACATGAAAACAAACGGTGTCCTCGAGGCTGCCTGCTTAAAACATCCAACGCTGTTTGCTCCCCATATGGCATCCTGTTCCCTATGTAGTGCACTACTTTTGACCAGGGTCCAATAGGGACGCAGACGTTGTCATGTGTTTGACCCTCAGCTGAGCCTGTGTTGTCCTCTCATGAATATGAATTTGACCCAAGCAGATATAATTAATCTGTACTGTCATGTACTGTAGAAACCTCAGTACTGCTGCTGCACTCTACCTAATACATACTGTCATCAGCTGGTGACAAGGACACAGACCTTATACAGTGCATTCGGAAAGTATTCAGACCCCTTGACATTTTCAAAATGTTGCTACTTTACAGCCTTATTTTAAAATGGATTTTTTTTTTAAATGTATCATCAATCCACACACAATACCCCATAATGACAAAGCAAAAAAACTGGTTTTTAGAATTGTTTACACATTATATATATATATATTTTTTAAATATTGCATTTACATTTAGCCTTTTAAAATGATAAACTTGGATTAGCAAACACAACGTGCCATTGGAACACAGGACAGATGGTTGCTGATAATGGGCCTCTGTACGCCTATGTAGATATTCCATTAAAAATCAGCCATTTACAACATTAACAATGTCTACACTGTATTTCTGATCAATTTGATTACATTTTAATGGACAAAAAAATTGCTTTTCTTTCAAAAACAAGGACATTTCTAAGTGACCCCAAACTTTTGAACGGTAGTGTATGTAAATAAGGTATTTCAGTTTTTTTTATTTTAAATACATTTGCAAAAATTTCTAAAAACCTGTTTTCACTTTGTCATTATGGGGTATTGTGTGTAGATTGATGAGGAGAAAAAATATATTATGAAATATATAAAAAATATATTGATGTATCCTCTCCTGTAGTCAAAGGAGTGTTTGATTTGTTTTTAAATGCGTTGTTGTGCACTGAAGTTTTGGTTAAAGTACTCCCCCGATTTCATACCAGGAGCATGCACAAGCAACATTTTTTTTATTTAATCAATTTTAGAATAAGGCTGTAATGTAACAAAATGGGGGATAAAGTCAAGGGGTCTGAATACTTTCCGAATGCACTGTATGTATATATATATATATATATATATATATATATATATATACTGTCCTTAGTGTTAATATTTTTTTATTGATAACCACATACCTGTCGACTAAACCAACCCCTCTACCTGTCCCCAGGTACATCTACTGTGATGAGATAGACCTGAGCGCTGACACGGTGCTGGCCACGCTCTACGCTGCTAAGAAGTACATCGTGCCTCACCTGGCCAGAGCCTGTGTTAACTACCTGGAGACTAGCCTTTCAGCCAAGAACGCCTGCGTCCTGCTGTCACAGAGCTGTCTGTTTGAAGAGCCGGAACTCACACAACGCTGCTGGGAGGTGAGTATAATAATAATAATAATATTATTAATAAGCCATTTACCAGACAAACTATCTGTTGATAAGCAACTGCTTGCTAAGGGTTAGGGTTAGGTTTAGAATAAGGGTTAAATTTAGGGTTTAGAGCTAGGGTTAGGATTAGGATTAGTAGATAGTTAGTTGAAATTGTATTGATAGTCCGTAGTAGATAGTCTGTTACCGAAAATGTTTCTAGCTTTTACCTCTCCATAGGAAATGATTGATAAGGACATTTGTGATAATTCCCAATATATTTTGCAGTGGCATAGTCAATACACTAAACCTTGAGTCGAGTCCAAACTCCTTAGCATTCGAGTCCAAGTCCAAGTCTAAGTCCTTTATACTTGAGTCCAAGTCCAATCACGAGTCATTTGGTAGCGCTAAAAGCTGACACTTGACCCTTTTAGTTATGGCTAAAACACTCTCCGTATAGAAAATTCAATTAAATCATTACAGACTTTTTATATTACGCTGTCCATCGCCATCCCACCAGGTGATTGACGCCCAGGCAGAGCTGGCCCTGCGGTCAGAGGGTTTCACTGACATCGACTCCCAGACACTGAAGAGCATCCTGCAGAGAGAGACCCTTAACGCCAAGGAGGAGGTGGTGTTTGAGGCAGCTCTGAGTTGGGCCGAGGCAGAATGTCAGAGACAGGACATAACCACCTCCTTAGACAACAAGAGAAAGGTATTACTGATGGTAACTTTTGGGTGAAATTTATCAGTGGAGTAAAGTACAAATACTTTTACTGTCCTTAAGTAGTTTTGGGGATATCTGTACTTGACTCAAGTATTTATAGTTTTTGTAAATTTGTACTTATACTTCGCCACATTCCTAGAAGAAATATGTACTTTGTACTCCCTTACATTTGTCCTGACACACTAAAATACTTGTTACATTGGAATGTTCTTGTAGGAAAGCAACATTTATATAGTTCCTGGCTTTGTATTCTGTTTTCAATTCAAGGTTCTGGGCAAGGCCATGTTCCTGATCCGCATCCCCACCATGGCATTGGACGATTTCGCCAATGGTGCCGCCCAGTCGGGCGTCCTGACCCTGAACGAGACCAACGACATCTTCCTGTGGTACACCGCTGCCAAGAAACCGGACCTCCAGTTCGCCAGCCAGCCACGGAAGGGGTTATCTCCGCAACGCTGCCACCGGTTCCAATCCTGCGCCTACCGCAGCAACCAGTGGCGTTACCGGGGGCGCTGCGACAGCATCCAGTTCGCCGTGGACAAACGGGTCTTCATCGCCGGGTTCGGCCTCTACGGCTCCAGCTGCGGATCGGCGGAGTACTCGGCCAAGATCGAGCTCAAGCGCCAGGGCCTTCTCCTCGGACAGAACCTGAGTAAATACTTCTCCGACGGTTCTAGCAACACGTTCCCTGTGTGGTTTGAGTATCCCGTTCAGATAGAAGCGGATACGTTCTACACGGTCAGCGTGGTGCTGGATGGGAACGAGTTGAGTTACTTTGGACAGGAGGGAATGACCGAGGTGCAGTGTGGGAAGGTGACCTTCCAGTTCCAGTGTTCGTCAGACAGTACCAACGGGACCGGAGTACAGGGGGGACAGATACCTGAACTCATCTTCTACGCCTAAATGAACACAATGAAATGGACCGTACCATTACGGTTAGGATTAGGGTAGGGGAAACTGATCCTACATATGTACCTAGAGGGAACGTCATCCCGGAGTGACTTTGATGCCCATGGAGATGTGCTTGTTTTAATCGGACTAATTACTGACTTTGGTTTGATGGGCGAAACATGTCCATCATGTGAGTTCTGATTGATCTAGATGGTACTTCCTTTGCAAGTGTCATGATTAGTGATGTGATATGATCCCATTGCTGACTTTGACGGATAATTTCTCTGCTCGTTCTATAAATATTATTCGTTTTTCTCTCTTTCTTTATGTGTGGGATTTTGGAGTTTGACAACTCGTGATTGAGGATTCCCAGCAAACAGGGGACATCCTGAGGACATTTCCATTAGGTCTCTTAAGGATTTCGGCGCAATGTTATCCCACTGACGCTCTGAGAACGTTCTAAGAACATCGCATGATGGTCCCAATGTAACGTTCACTGGGGGACCTTTTTCTAGTTCCCTGTATGTTCCCAAGACATCACCTAGGACCATGTCAGGACCTTTTTAGAACGTTCTCAGGATATTCATTTTACTAGTCCTTAGGAAGTCGCGTGATTGTCCCAAGGGAACGTTCTCTGGGGGACCTTTTTATTGTTCCCGGTTTCCTGGGACGTTGTGTCATGTTTTTTATTTGTCACGTGATGGATTGACATGGTCGTCATGATCACTTAGTACTGACTTTTCAACATGACCCCACCCGGGATTTGAACTCACAACCTCTGGATTTGCAGTATGCTCGATGTTTCTGCTCTGCCAAGAAGTCTGTAGAATGTTCCAGTCCCTTACACAATCGTTACCTATAATACATATTCTCTGCACTTGTGCCAACAGCAACTATTTTAGCTATCAGTTAATCCGATTATTCTCTTATCATTGATTTCATTGACTTATTTCAGCAATTTGAGGGTTTTTGTTAGATTTTTTTTTCTTATTTGATAGTTGTCTGATGTTGATGAGGCATATTACTCTGTTTTAATGTTACTATTTAATCTCTATTATCAATATAATACTTTTTCTTCAGTGTTTTTATTTTTTTATGGAGCTGAGATTTACAGGGTGTAATCAGTCATTGACACAGACATGGTGGCGTAGCAGCAGGAAGATTGGAATGAAGTGAACCAAGAGGTTGTGAGTTCAAATTCCAGGTGAGGACATGTTGAATAATAATTTCTGTATGAATAAACATACACAATGTAATCATCTATGTCAAAGTGTGTCACATATGTAAATTGAAACACTGTATGTTAAAAGCACCTTTTTGTGTGGGTGTCCCTAACATTGCTAAAATACTAATAGTTGTAAATGGATCAGCTGATCACCAATCTGGACTTGGCAACAGCAACAAGGGGTGATGTGTAATGGGGGACCGTTTCTTTCCGACCATCATGAACAAGCCGGGTACTAGACAAAAAACTTACAAGGGACCATAAAACAACGTCCCATGAATGTCCTAAAAATGTCCTCAGGAACGTGACCAACTGGGAACTAGACAAAACCTCCAGGGGACCATGACACAACGTCCTGACCACTTTAGGGGACCATTTCAAGGCGTCCTGAGGACGTCCTAAGAACTTATTTTTGTTTGCAGGTTTACTTTTGGTACTGTGGGATGGTCACCCAGCTAACAAAATTACGTTCCAGGACGTGACCACAAAGTTATTTTAGTCCCCACATAAGTCATGATAACGTTATTGTGAAACTTACAGACAATGTTCCAAAAATGTCTATCATTCCGATTTTAACGTTATATGAAGACAAAAACCATAGCTCTAAATGTGACGTTATGAAATGTTCCTAGGATATCTCCAAAATAACATGATATTCAGAACCTTTCATGGACTACCAAGGAACGTTTTTAATGTTCCCATGATGTCCGTATTGCGACCTGATATTTATAACCTCTATAATACTTATTAGAAACGTTATGAATGTGCCTATAAGTGTCCCAAACGGGCTATGACATTCAGTACCTCTGGAACACTTAAGGGGAACGTTACAAATGTCTCAGTTACGTTCCTTGTTAGCTGGGCAGCACTTTGTGCCGTGAGTTCTTCACCTCAAACAGACTCCTTAACCTCAAATAACTTAACAGCAGACATCTCACTGATTGAATGAACTGGAAAGGATCATCATTGGATTATATATAATGAATTCCGATTAAAAAGGAATTGATTCCTTGTGAAGGAGTCGATTCCAATTTCTCACCACTGTTAGGAAATCGGGAATCAATTCTTTCTTTAATCAACTCCCAGCCCTAATGTTTGTATACACTGTATATAGTGTAATATATACTTCTGAAGGTATCTTATGACTAATAGATGTTACTTATTTTGATGCTTGCACAGAATGCACAGAATATATACAGAACAGCAATACTTCACTGCCTATTATATTCTACGAATTGATTGATTGATTGATTGATTGATTCTTCACTCTATTTTATCCAATGAATTGCACTTCACAACCCCCCCCACCCCCACCCCCCTCCACATAAATATTTTAGAACTGGTGACAATTAAGAGACAATGTTGATATTTATCACCAAACACTTACTCCCCATGGTTACCGGTATGTCAAAACACTGGATTTGTGAAAAAAATGTGCCATTAGAGTGACATAAAGTATAACTACAATAATAATAATAATATGCCATTTAGCAGACGCTTTTATCCAAAGCGACTTACAGTCATGCGTGCATACATTTTTTTTGTGTATGGGTGGTCCCGGGGATCGAACCCACTACCTTGGCGTTACAAGCGCCGTGCTCTACCAGCTGAGCTACAGAGGACCACACAATGGTTCAATGTCACTATTTTGACATATTCTCAATGTGCTATATTAAACACAGCAGGACGAACAGGGAAATACTTACTACTGTAAAAATTGTTGTTTGTTGATGATTATGTTATTTTGTTTACTTTTGATATGAGGCAGCCTTTTATTTTGCTACCGTGACTGTTTACTGATCCACTAACTGCTACAGATTCACCTTACTGTGACTGTTTACTGTCCACTAACTGCTACAGATTCACCTTACTGTGACTGTTTACTGTCCAGTAACTGCTACAGATTCACCTTACTGTGACTGTTTACTGTCCACTAACTGCTACAGATTCACCTTACTGTGACTGTTTACTGTCCACTAACTGCTAGAGATTCACCTTACTGTGACTGTTTACCGTCCACTAACTGCTACAGATTCACCTTACTGTGACTGTTTACTGTCCACTAACTGCTACAGATTCACCTTACTGTGACTGTTTACCGTCCACTAACTGCTACAGATTCACCTTACTCTGACTGTTTACTGTCCACTAACTGCTACAGATTCACCTTACTGTGACTGTTTACTGTCCAGTAACTGTTACAGATTCACCTTACTGTGACTGTTTACTGTCCAGTAACTGCTACAGATTCACCTTACTGTGACTGTTTACTGTCCACTAACTGCTACAGATTCACCTTACTGTGACTGTTTACTGTCCACTAACTGCTACAGATTCACCTTACTGTGACTGTTTACTGTCCACTAACTGCTACAGATTCACCTTACTGTGACTGTTTACTGTCCACTAACTGCTACAGATTCACCTTACTGTGACTGTTTACTGTCCACTAACTGCTACAGATTCACCTTACTGTGACTGTTTACTGTCCACTAACTGCTACAGATTCACCTTACTGTGACTGTTTACTGTCCACTACAGATTCACCTTACTGTGACTGTTTACTGTCCACTACAGATTCACCTTACTGTGACTGTTTACTGTCCACTAACTGCTACAGATTCACCTTACTGTGACTGTTTACTGTCCACTACAGATTCACCTTACTGTGACTGTTTACTGTCCACTACAGATTCACCTTACTGTGACTGTTTACTGTCCACTAACTGCTACAGATTCACCTTACTGTGACTGATTACTGTCCACTACAGATTCACCTTACTGTGACTGTTTACTCTCCACTACAGATTCACCTTACTGTGACTGTTTACTGTCCACTAACTGCTACAGATTCACCTTACTGTGACTGTTTACTGTCCACTAACTGCTACAGATTCACCTTACTGTGACTGTTTACTGTCCACTAACTGCTACAGATTCACCTTACTGTGACTGTTTACTGTCCACTACAGATTCACCTTACTGTGACTGTTTACTGTCCACTACAGATTCACCTTACTGTGACTGTTTACTGTCCACTACAGATTCACCTTACTGTGACTGTTTACTGTCCACTAACTGCTACAGATTCACCTTACTGTGACTGTTTACTGTCCACTACAGATTCACCTTACTGTGACTGTTTACTCTCCACTACATATTCACCTTACTGTGACTGTTTACTGTCCACTAACTGCTACAGATTCACCTTACTGTGACTGTTTACTGTCCACTAACTGCTACAGATTCACCTTACTGTGACTGTTTACTGTCCACTAACTGCTACAGATTCACCTTACTGTGACTGTTTACTGTCCACTACAGATTCACCTTACTGTGACTGTTTACTGTCCACTACAGATTAACCTTACTGTGACTGTTTACTGTCCACTAACTGCTACAGATTCATCTTACTGTGACTGTTTACTGTCCACTAACTGCTACAGATTCACCTTACTGTGACTGTTTACTGTCCACTACCTGCTACAGATTCACCTTACTTTGACTGTTTACTGTCCACTAACTGCTACAGATTAACCTTACTGTGACTGTTTACTGTCCACTAACTGCTACAGATTCACCTTACTGTGACTGGTTACTGTCCATTAACTGCTACAGATTCACCTTACTGTGACTCTTTACTGTCCAGTAACTGCAACAGATTAACCTTACTGTGACTGTTTACTGTCCACTAACTGCTACAGATTCACAATACTGTGACTGTTTACTGTCCACTAACTGCTACAGATTCACCTTACTGTGACTGTTTACTGTCCACTAACTGCTACAGATTCACCTTACTGTGACTGTTTACTGTCCAGTAACTGCTACAGATTCACCTTACTGTGACTGATTACTGTCCACTAACTGCTACAGATTCACCTTACTGTGACTGTTTACTGTCCAGTAACTGCTACAGATTCACCTTACTGTGACTGTTTACTGTCCAGTAACTGCTACAGATTCACCTTACTGTGACTGTTTACTGTCCACTAACTGCTACAGATTCACCTTACTGTGACTGTTTACTGTCCACTACAGATTCACCTTACTGTGACTGTTTACTCTCCACTACAGATTCACCTTACTGTGACTGTTTACTGTCCACTAACTGCTACAGATTCACCGTACTGTGACTGTTTACTGTCCACTAACTGCTACAGATTCACCTTACTGTGACTGTTTACTGTCCACTAACTGCAACAGATTCACCTTACTGTGACTGTTTACTGTCCACTAACTGCTACATATTCACCTTACTGTGACTGTTTACTGTCCACTAACTGATACAGATTCACCTTACTGTGACTGTTTACCGTCCACTAACTGCTACAGATTTACCTTCCTCTGACTGTTTACCGTCCACTAACTGCTACAGATTCACCTTACTGTGACTGTTTGCTGTCCAGTAACTGCTACAGATTCACCTTACTGTGACTGTTTACTGTCCAGTAACTGATACAGATTCACCTTACTGTGACTGTTTACTGTCCAGTAACTGCTACAGATTCACCTTACTGTGACTGTTTACTGTCCACTAACTGCTACAGATTCACCTTACTGTGACTGTTTACTGTCCACTAACTGCTAAAGATTCACCTTACTGTGACTGTTTACTGTCCACTAACTGCTACAGATTCACCTTACTGTGACTGTTTACTGTCCACTAACTACTACAGATTCACCTTACTGTGACTGCTTACTGTCCAGTAACTGCTACAGATTCACCTTACTGTGACTGTTTACAGTCCACTAACTGCTACAGATTAACCTTACTGTGACTGTTTACTCTCCACTACAGATTCACCTTACTGTGACTGTTTACTGTCCAGTAACTGCTACAGATTCACCTTACTGTGACTGTTTACTGTCCACTAACTGCTACGGATTCACCTTACTGTGACTGTTTACTGTCCACTAACTGCTACAGATTCACCTTACTGTGACTGTTTACCGTCCACTAACTGCTACAGATTCACCTTACTGTGACTGTTTACTGTCCACTAACTGCTACAGATTCACCTTACTGTGACAGTTTACTATCCAGTAACTGCTACAGATTCACAATACTGTGACTGTTTACTGTCCACTAACTGCTACAGATTCACAATACTGTGACTGTTTACTGTCCACTAACTGCTACAGATTCACCTTACTGTGACTGTTTACTGTCCACTACAGATTCACCTTACTGTGACTGGTTACTGTCCATTAACTGCTACAGATTCACCTTACTGTGACTGTTTACTGTCCAGTAACTGCTACAGATTCACCTTACTGTGACTGTTTGCTGTCCAGTAACTGCTACAGATTCACCTTACTGTGACTGTTTACTGTCCAGTAACTGATACAGATTCACCTTACTGTGACTGTTTACTGTCCAGTAACTGCTACAGATTCACCTTACTGTGACTGTTTACTGTCCACTAACTGCTACAGATTCACCTTACTGTGACTGTTTACTGTCCACTAACTGCTAAAGATTCACCTTACTGTGACTGTTTACTGTCCACTAACTGCTACAGATTCACCTTACTGTGACTGTTTACTGTCCACTAACTACTACAGATTCACCTTACTGTGACTGCTTACTGTCCAGTAACTGCTACAGATTCACCTTACTGTGACTGTTTACAGTCCACTAACTGCTACAGATTAACCTTACTGTGACTGTTTACTCTCCACTACAGATTCACCTTACTGTGACTGTTTACTGTCCAGTAACTGCTACAGATTCACCTTACTGTGACTGTTTACTGTCCACTAACTGCTACGGATTCACCTTACTGTGACTGTTTACTGTCCACTAACTGCTACAGATTCACCTTACTGTGACTGTTTACCGTCCACTAACTGCTACAGATTCACCTTACTGTGACTGTTTACTGTCCACTAACTGCTACAGATTCACCTTACTGTGACAGTTTACTATCCAGTAACTGCTACAGATTCACAATACTGTGACTGTTTACTGTCCACTAACTGCTACAGATTCACAATACTGTGACTGTTTACTGTCCACTAACTGCTACAGATTCACCTTACTGTGACTGTTTACTGTCCACTACAGATTCACCTTACTGTGACTGGTTACTGTCCATTAACTGCTACAGATTCACCTTACTGTGACTGTTTACTGTCCAGTAACTGCTACAGATTCACCTTACTGTGACTGTTTACTGTCCACTAACTGCTACAGATTCACCTTACTGTGACTGTTTACTGTCCAGGAACTGCTACAGATTCACCTTACTGTGACTGTTTACTGTCCACTAACTGCTACAGATTCACCTTACTGTGACAGTTTACTGTCCAGTAACTGCTACAGATTCACCTTACAGTGACTGTTTACTGTCCACTAACTGCTACAGATTCACCTTACTGTGACTGATTACTGTCCACTAACTGCTACAGATTCACCTTACTGTGACTGTTTACTGTCCAGTAACTGCTACAGATTCACCTTACTGTGACTGTTTACTGTCCAGTAACTGCTACAGATTCACCTTACTGTGACTGTTTAATGTCCACTAACTGCTACAGATTCACCTTACTGTGACTGTTTACTGTCCACTACAGATTCACCTTTCTGTGACTGTTTACTGTCCACTAACTGCTACAGATTCACCGTACTGTGACTGTTTACTGTCCACTAACTGCTACAGATTCACCTTACTTTGACTGTTTACTGTCCACTAACTGCAACAGATTCACCTTACTGTGACTGTTTACTGTCCACTAACTGCTACATATTCACCTTAATGTGACTGTTTACTGTCCACTAACTGCTACAGATTCACCTTACTGTGACTGTTTACCGTCCACTAACTGCTACAGATTTACCTTCCTGTGACTGTTTACCGTCCACTAACTGCTACAGATTCACCTTACTGTGACTGTTTGCTGTCCAGTAACTGCTTCAGATTCACCTTACTGTGACTGTTTACTGTCCAGTAACTGCTACAGATTCACATTACTGTGACTGTTTACTGTCCAGTAACTGTTTCAGATTCACCTTACTGTGACTGTTTACTGTCCACTAACTGCTACAGATTCACCTTACTGTGACTGTTTACTGTCCACTAACTGCTAAAGATTCACCTTACTATGACTGTTTACTGTCCACTAACTGCTACAGATTCACCTTACAGTGACTGTTTACTGTCCACTAACTGCTACAGATTCACCTTACTGTGACTGATTACTGTCCACTAACTGCTACAGATTCACCTTACTGTGACTGTTTACTGTCCAGTAACTGCTACAGATTCACCTTACTGTGACTGTTTACTGTCCAGTAACTGCTACAGATTCACCTTACTGTGACTGTTTAATGTCCACTAACTGCTACAGATTCACCTTACTGTGACTGTTTACTGTCCACTACAGATTCACCTTTCTGTGACTGTTTACTGTCCACTAACTGCTACAGATTCACCGTACTGTGACTGTTTACTGTCCACTAACTGCTACAGATTCACCTTACTTTGACTGTTTACTGTCCACTAACTGCAACAGATTCACCTTACTGTGACTGTTTACTGTCCACTAACTGCTACATATTCACCTTAATGTGACTGTTTACTGTCCACTAACTGCTACAGATTCACCTTACTGTGACTGTTTACCGTCCACTAACTGCTACAGATTTACCTTCCTGTGACTGTTTACCGTCCACTAACTGCTACAGATTCACCTTACTGTGACTGTTTGCTGTCCAGTAACTGCTTCAGATTCACCTTACTGTGACTGTTTACTGTCCAGTAACTGCTACAGATTCACATTACTGTGACTGTTTACTGTCCAGTAACTGTTTCAGATTCACCTTACTGTGACTGTTTACTGTCCACTAACTGCTACAGATTCACCTTACTGTGACTGTTTACTGTCCACTAACTGCTAAAGATTCACCTTACTATGACTGTTTACTGTCCACTAACTGCTACAGATTCACCTTACTGTGACTGTTTACTGTCCACTAACTACTACAGATTCACCTTACTGTGACTGCTTACTGTCCAGTAACTGCTACAGATTCACCTTACTGTGACTGTTTACAGTCCACTAACTGCTACAGATTAACCTTACTGTGACTGTTTACTCTCCACTACAGATTCACCTTACTGTGACTGTTTACTGTCCAGTAACTGCTACAGATTCACCTTACTGTGACTGTTTACTATCCACTAACTATTCGGATTCACCTTACTGTGACTGTTTACTGTCCACTAACTGCTACAGATTCACCTTACTGTGACTGTTTACCGTCCACTAACTGCTACAGATTCACCTTACTGTGACTGTTTATTGTCCACTAACTGCTACAGATTCACCTTACTGTGACAGTTTACTATCCAGTAACTGCTACAGATTCACAATACTGTGACTGTTTACTGTCCACTAACTGCTACAGATTCACAATACTGTGACTGTTTACTGTCCACTAACTGCTACAGATTCACCTTACTGTGACTGTTTACTGTCCACTACAGATTCACCTTACTGTGACTGGTTACTGTCCATTAACTGCTACAGATTCACCTTACTGTGACTGTTTACTGTCCAGTAACTGCTACAGATTCACTTACTGTGACTGTTTACTGTCCACTAACTGCTACAGATTCACCTTACTGTGACTGTTTACTGTCCAGGAACTGCTACAGATTCACCTTACTGTGACTGTTTACTGTCCAGTAACTGCTACAGATTCACCTTACTGTGACTGTTTACTGTCCACTAACTGCTCACGGATTCACCTTACTGTGACTGTTTACTGTCCACTAACTGCTACAGATTCACCTTACTGTGACAGTTTACTATCCAGTAACTGCTACAGATTCACAATACTGTGACTGTTTACTGTCCACTAACTGTTACAGATTCACAATACTGTGACTGTTTACTGTCCACTAACTGCTACAGATTCACCTTACTGTGACTGTTTACTGTCCACTACAGATTCACCTTACTGTGACTGGTTACTGTCCATTAACTGCTACAGATTCACCTTACTGTGACTGTTTACTTTCCAGTAACTGCTACAGATTCACCTTACTGTGACTGTTTACTGTCCACTAACTGCTACAGATTCACCTTACTGTGACTGTTTACTGTCCAGGAACTGCTACAGATTCACCTTACTGTGACTGTTTACTGTCCACTAACTGCTACAGATTCACCTTACTGTGACAGTTTACTGTCCAGTAACTGCTACAGATTCACCTTACTGTGACTGTTTACTGTCCACTAACTGCTACAGATTCACCTTACTGTGACTGATTACTGTCCACTAACTGCTACATATTCACCTTACTGTGACTGTTTACTGTCCAGTAACTGCTACAGATTCACCTTACTGTGACTGTTTACTGTCCAGTAACTGCTACAGATTCACCTTACTGTGACTGTTTACTGTCCACTAACTGCTACAGATTCACCTTACTGTGACTGTTTACTGTCCACTACAGATTCACCTTTCTGTGACTGTTTACTGTCCACTAACTGCTACAGATTCACCTTACTTTGACTGTTTACTGTCCACTAACTGCAACAGATTCACCTTACTGTGACTGTTTACTGTCCACTAACTGCTACAGATTCACCTTACTGTGACTGTTTTCTGTCCACTAACTGCTACAGATTCACCTTACTGTGACTGTTTGCTGTCCAGTAACTGCTACAGATTCACCTTACTGTGACTGTTTACTGTCCAGTAACTGATACAGATTCACCTTACTGTGACTGTTTACTGTCCAGTAACTGCTACAGATTCACCTTACTGTGACTGTTTACTGTCCACTAACTGCTACAGATTCACCTTACTGTGACTGTTTACTGTCCACTAACTGCTAAAGATTCACCTTACTGTGACTGTTTACTGTCCACTAACTGCTACAGATTCACCTTACTGTGACTGTTTACTGTCCACTAACTACTACAGATTCACCTTACTGTGACTGCTTACTGTCCAGTAACTGCTACAGATTCACCTTACTGTGACTGTTTACAGTCCACTAACTGCTACAGATTAACCTTACTGTGACTGTTTACTCTCCACTACAGATTCACCTTACTGTGACTGTTTACTGTCCAGTAACTGCTACAGATTCACCTTACTGTGACTGTTTACTGTCCACTAACTGCTCACGGATTCACCTTACTGTGACTGTTTACTGTCCACTAACTGCTACAGATTCACCTTACTGTGACTGTTTACCGTCCACTAACTGCTACAGATTCACCTTACTGTGACTGTTTACTGTCCACTAACTGCTACAGATTCACCTTACTGTGACAGTTTACTATCCAGTAACTGCTACAGATTCACAATACTGTGACTGTTTACTGTCCACTAACTGCTACAGATTCACAATACTGTGACTGTTTACTGTCCACTAACTGCTACAGATTCACCTTACTGTGACTGTTTACTGTCCACTACAGATTCACCTTACTGTGACTGGTTACTGTCCATTAACTGCTACAGATTCACCTTACTGTGACTGTTTACTGTCCAGTAACTGCTACAGATTCACCTTACTGTGACTGTTTACTGTCCACTAACTGCTACAGATTCACCTTACTGTGACTGTTTACTGTCCAGGAACTGCTACAGATTCACCTTACTGTGACTGTTTACTGTCCACTAACTGCTACAGATTCACCTTACTGTGACAGTTTACTGTCCAGTAACTGCTACAGATTCACCTTACAGTGACTGTTTACTGTCCACTAACTGCTACAGATTCACCTTACTGTGACTGATTACTGTCCACTAACTGCTACAGATTCACCTTACTGTGACAGTTTACTGTCCAGTAACTGCTACAGATTCACCTTACTGTGACTGTTTACTGTCCAGTAACTGCTACAGATTCACCTTACTGTGACTGTTTAATGTCCACTAACTGCTACAGATTCACCTTACTGTGACTGTTTACTGTCCAGTACAGATTCACCTTTCTGTGACTGTTTACTGTCCACTAACTGCTACAGATTCACCGTACTGTGACTGTTTACTGTCCACTAACTGCTACAGATTCACCTTACTTTGACTGTTTACTGTCCACTAACTGCAACAGATTCACCTTACTGTGACTGTTTACTGTCCACTAACTGCTACATATTCACCTTAATGTGACTGTTTACTGTCCACTAACTGCTACAGATTCACCTTACTGTGACTGTTTACCGTCCACTAACTGCTACAGATTTACCTTCCTGTGACTGTTTACCGTCCACTAACTGCTACAGATTCACCTTACTGTGACTGTTTGCTGTCCAGTAACTGCTTCAGATTCACCTTACTGTGACTGTTTACTGTCCAGTAACTGCTACAGATTCACATTACTGTGACTGTTTACTGTCCAGTAACTGTTTCAGATTCACCTTACTGTGACTGTTTACTGTCCACTAACTGCTACAGATTCACCTTACTGTGACTGTTTACTGTCCACTAACTGCTAAAGATTCACCTTACTATGACTGTTTACTGTCCACTACAGATTCACCTTACTGTGACTGTTTACTGTCCAGTAACTGCTACAGATTCACCTTACTGTGACTGTTTACTATCCACTAACTGCTACGGATTCACCTTACTGTGACTGTTTACTGTCCACTAACTGCTACAGATTCACCTTACTGTGACAGTTTACTATCCAGTAACTGCTACAGATTCACCTTACTGTGACTGTTTACCGTCCACTAACTGCTACAGATTCACCTTACTGTGACTGTTTATTGTCCACTAACTGCTACAGATTCACCTTACTGTGACTGTTTACTATCCACTAACTGCTACGGATTCACCTTACTGTGACTGTTTACTGTCCACTAACTGCTACAGATTCACCTTACTGTGACTGTTTACCGTCCACTAACTGCTACAGATTCACCTTACTGTGACTGTTTATTGTCCACTAACTGCTACAGATTCACCTTACTGTGACAGTTTACTATCCAGTAACTGCTACAGATTCACAATACTGTGACTGTTTACTGTCCACTAACTGCTACAGATTCACAATACTGTGACTGTTTACTGTCCACTAACTGCTACAGATTCACCTTACTGTGACTGTTTACTGTCCACTACAGATTCACCTTACTGTGACTGGTTACTGTCCATTAACTGCTACAGATTCACCTTACTGTGACTGTTTACTGTCCAGTAACTGCTACAGATTCACCTTACTGTGACTGTTTACTGTCCACTAACTGCTACAGATTCAACTTACTGTGACTGTTTACTGTCCAGGAACTGCTACAGATTCACCTTACTGTGACTGTTTACTGTCCAGTAACTGCTACAGATTCACCTTACTGTGACTGTTTACTGTCCACTAACTGCTACGGATTCACCTTACTGTGACTGTTTACTGTCCACTAACTGCTACAGATTCACCTTACTGTGACAGTTTACTATCCAGTAACTGCTACAGATTCACAATACTGTGACTGTTTACTGTCCACTAACTGTTACAGATTCACAATACTGTGACTGTTTACTGTCCACTAACTGCTACAGATTCACCTTACTGTGACTGTTTACTGTCCACTACAGATTCACCTTACTGTGACTGGTTACTGTCCATTAACTGCTACAGATTCACCTTACTGTGACTGTTTACTTTCCAGTAACTGCTACAGATTCACCTTACTGTGACTGTTTACTGTCCACTAACTGCTACAGATTCACCTTACTGTGACTGTTTACTGTCCAGGAACTGCTACAGATTCACCTTACTGTGACTGTTTACTGTCCACTAACTGCTACAGATTCACCTTACTGTGACAGTTTACTGTCCAGTAACTGCTACAGATTCACCTTACTGTGACTGTTTACTGTCCACTAACTGCTACAGATTCACCTTACTGTGACTGATTACTGTCCACTAACTGCTACAGATTCACCTTACTGTGACTGTTTACTGTCCAGTAACTGCTACAGATTCACCTTACTGTGACTGTTTACTGTCCAGTAACTGCTACAGATTCACCTTACTGTGACTGTTTACTGTCCACTAACTGCTACAGATTCACCTTACTGTGACTGTTTACTGTCCACTACAGATTCACCTTTCTGTGACTGTTTACTGTCCACTAACTGCTACAGATTCACCTTACTTTGACTGTTTACTGTCCACTAACTGCAACAGATTCACCTTACTGTGACTGTTTACTGTCCACTAACTGCTACAGATTCACCTTACTGTGACTGTTTTCTGTCCACTAACTGCTACAGATTCACCTTACTGTGACTGTTTACTGTCCATTAACTGTAACAGATTCACCTTACTGTGACTGTTTACTGTCCAGTAACTGCTACAGATTCACCTTACTGTGACAGTTTACTGTCCACTACAGATTCACCTTACTGTGACTGTTTACTGTCCACTAACTGCTACAGATTCACCTTACTGTGACTGTTTACTGTCCACTAACTGCTACAGATTCACCTTACTGTTACTGTTTACTGTCCACTACAGATTCACCTTACTGTGACAGTTTACTGTCCACTAACTGCTACAGATTCACCGTACTGTGACTGTTTACTGTCCACTAACTGCTACAGATTCACCTTAGTGTGACTGTTTACTGTCCACTAACTGCTACAGATTCACCTTACTGTGACTGTTTACTGTCCACTAACTGCTACAGATTCACCTTACTGTGACTGATTACTGTCCACTAACTGCTACAGATTCACCTTACTGTGACTGTTTACTGTCCAGTAACTGCTACAGATTCACCTTACTGTGACTGTTTACTGTCCAGTAACTGCTACAGATTCACCTTACTGTGACTGTTTACTGTCCACTAACTGCTACAGATTCACCTTACTGTGACTGTTTTCTGTCCACTACAGATTCACCTTTCTGTGACTGTTTACTGTCCACTAACTGCTACAGATTCACCTTACTTTGACTGTTTACTGTCCACTAACTGCAACAGATTCACCTTACTGTGACTGTTTACTGTCCACTAACTGCTACATATTCACCTTAATGTGACTGTTTACTGTCCACTAACTGCTACAGATTCACCTTACTGTGACTGTTTACCGTCCACTAACTGCTACAGATTTACCTTCCTGTGACTGTTTACCGTCCACTAACTGCTACAGATTCACCTTACTGTGACTGTTTGCTGTCCAGTAACTGCTACAGATTCACCTTACTGTGACTGTTTACTGTCCAGTAACTGCTACAGATTCACCTTACTTTGACTGTTTACTGTCCACTAACTGCAACAGATTCACCTTACTGTGACTGTTTACTGTCCACTAACTGCTACAGATTCACCTTACTGTGACTGTTTTCTGTCCACTAACTGCTACAGATTCACCTTACTGTGACTGTTTACTGTCCATTAACTGTAACAGATTCACCTTACTGTGACTGTTTACTGTCCAGTAACTGCTACATATTCACCTTACTGTGACAGTTTACTGTCCACTACAGATTCACCTTACTGTGACAGTTTACTGTCCACTAACTGCTACAGATTCACCGTACTGTGACTGTTTACTGTCCACTAACTGCTACAGATTCACCTTAGTGTGACTGTTTACTGTCCACTAACTGCTACAGATTCACCTTACTGTGACTGTTTACTGTCCAGGAACTGCTACAGATTCACCTTACTGTGACTGTTTACTGTCCACTAACTGCTACAGATTCACCTTACTGTGACAGTTTACTGTCCAGTAACTGCTACAGATTCACCTTACTGTGACTGTTTACTGTCCACTAACTGCTACAGATTCACCTTACTGTGACTGATTACTGTCCACTAACTGCTACAGATTCACCTTACTGTGACTGTTTACTGTCCACTAACTGCTACAGATTCACCTTACTGTGACTGTTTACTGTCCAGTAACTGCTACAGATTCACCTTACTGTGACTGTTTACTGTCCACTAACTGCTACAGATTCACCTTACTGTGACTGTTTTCTGTCCACTACAGATTCACCTTTCTGTGACTGTTTACTGTCCACTAACTGCTACAGATTCACCTTACTTTGACTGTTTACTGTCCACTAACTGCAACAGATTCACCTTACTGTGACTGTTTACTGTCCACTAACTGCTACATATTCACCTTAATGTGACTGTTTACTGTCCACTAACTGCTACAGATTCACCTTACTGTGACTGTTTACCGTCCACTAACTGCTACAGATTTACCTTCCTGTGACTGTTTACCGTCCACTTACTGCTACAGATTCACCTTACTGTGACTGTTTGCTGTCCAGTAACTGCTACAAATTCACCTTACTGTGACTGTTTACTGTCCAGTAACTGCTACAGATTCACCTTACTGTGACTGTTTACTGTCCACTAACTGCTACAGATTCACCTTACTGTGACAGTTTACTGTCCAGTAACTGCTACAGATTCACCTTACAGTGACTGTTTACTGTCCACTAACTGCTACAGATTCACCTTACTGTGACTGATTACTGTCCACTAACTGCTACAGATTCACCTTACTGTGACTGTTTACTGTCCACTAACTGCTACAGATTCACCTTACTGTGACTGTTTACTGTCCACTAACTGCTACAGATTCACCTTACTGTTACTGTTTACTGTCCACTACAGATTCACCTTACTGTGACAGTTTACTGTCCACTAACTGCTACAGATTCACCGTACTGTGACTGTTTACTGTCCACTAACTGCTACAGATTCACCTTAGTGTGACTGTTTACTGTCCACTAACTGCTACAGATTCACCTTACTGTGACTGTTTACTGTCCACTAACTGCTACAGATTCACCTTACTGTGACTGATTACTGTCCACTAACTGCTACAGATTCACCTTACTGTGACTGTTTACTGTCCAGTAACTGCTACAGATTCACCTTACTGTGACTGTTTACTGTCCAGTAACTGCTACAGATTCACCTTACTGTGACTGTTTACTGTCCACTAACTGCTACAGATTCACCTTACTGTGACTGTTTTCTGTCCACTACAGATTCACCTTTCTGTGACTGTTTACTGTCCACTAACTGCTACAGATTCACCTTACTTTGACTGTTTACTGTCCACTAACTGCAACAGATTCACCTTACTGTGACTGTTTACTGTCCACTAACTGCTACATATTCACCTTAATGTGACTGTTTAGTGTCCACTAACTGCTACAGATTCACCTTACTGTGACTGTTTACCGTCCACTAACTGCTACAGATTTACCTTCCTGTGACTGTTTACCGTCCACTAACTGCTACAGATTCACCTTACTGTGACTGTTTGCTGTCCAGTAACTGCTACAGATTCACCTTACTGTGACTGTTTACTGTCCAGTAACTGCTACAGATTCACCTTACTTTGACTGTTTACTGTCCACTAACTGCAACAGATTCACCTTACTGTGACTGTTTACTGTCCACTAACTGCTACAGATTCACCTTACTGTGACTGTTTTCTGTCCACTAACTGCTACAGATTCACCTTACTGTGACTGTTTACTGTCCATTAACTGTAACAGATTCACCTTACTGTGACTGTTTACTGTCCAGTAACTGCTACATATTCACCTTACTGTGACAGTTTACTGTCCACTACAGATTCACCTTACTGTGACTGTTTACTGTCCACTAACTGCTACAGATTCACCGTACTGTGACTGTTTACTGTCCACTAACTGCTACAGATTCACCTTAGTGTGACTGTTTACTGTCCACTAACTGCTACAGATTCACCTTACTGTGACTGTTTACTGTCCAGGAACTGCTACAGATTCACCTTACTGTGACTGTTTACTGTCCACTAACTGCTACAGATTCACCTTACTGTGACAGTTTACTGTCCAGTAACTGCTACAGATTCACCTTACTGTGACTGTTTACTGTCCAGTAACTGCTACAGATTCACCTTACTGTGACTGATTACTGTCCACTAACTGCTACAGATTCACCTTACTGTGACTGTTTACTGTCCACTAACTGCTACAGATTCACCTTACTGTGACTGTTTACTGTCCAGTAACTGCTACAGATTCACCTTACTGTGACTGTTTACTGTCCACTAACTGCTACAGATTCACCTTACTGTGACTGTTTTCTGTCCACTACAGATTCACCTTTCTGTGACTGTTTACTGTCCACTAACTGCTACAGATTCACCTTACTTTGACTGTTTACTGTCCACTAACTGCAACAGATTCACCTTACTGTGACTGTTTACTGTCCACTAACTGCTACATATTCACCTTAATGTGACTGTTTACTGTCCACTAACTGCTACAGATTCACCTTACTGTGACTGTTTACCGTCCACTAACTGCTACAGATTTACCTTCCTGTGACTGTTTACCGTCCACTTACTGCTACAGATTCACCTTACTGTGACTGTTTGCTGTCCAGTAACTGCTACAAATTCACCTTACTGTGACTGTTTACTGTCCAGTAACTGCTACAGATTCACCTTACTGTGACTGTTTACTGTCCACTAACTGCTACAGATTCACCTTACTGTGACAGTTTACTGTCCAGTAACTGCTACAGATTCACCTTACAGTGACTGTTTACTGTCCACTAACTGCTACAGATTCACCTTACTGTGACTGATTACTGTCCACTAACTGCTACAGATTCACCTTACTGTGACAGTTTACTGTCCAGTAACTGCTACAGATTCACCTTACTGTGACTGTTTACTGTCCAGTAACTGCTACAGATTCACCTTACTGTGACTGTTTAATGTCCACTAACTGCTACAGATTCACCTTACTGTGACTGTTTACTGTCCACTACAGATTCACCTTTCTGTGACTGTTTACTGTCCACTAACTGCTACAGATTCACCGTACTGTGACTGTTTACTGTCCACTAACTGCTACAGATTCACCTTACTTTGACTGTTTACTGTCCACTAACTGCAACAGATTCACCTTACTGTGACTGTTTACTGTCCACTAACTGCTACATATTCACCTTAATGTGACTGTTTACTGTCCACTAACTGCTACAGATTCACCTTACTGTGACTGTTTACCGTCCACTAACTGCTACAGATTTACCTTCCTGTGACTGTTTACCGTCCACTAACTGCTACAGATTCACCTTACTGTGACTGTTTGCTGTCCAGTAACTGCTTCAGATTCACCTTACTGTGACTGTTTACTGTCCAGTAACTGCTACAGATTCACATTACTGTGACTGTTTACTGTCCAGTAACTGTTTCAGATTCACCTTACTGTGACTGTTTACTGTCCACTAACTGCTACAGATTCACCTTACTGTGACTGTTTACTGTCCACTAACTGCTAAAGATTCACCTTACTATGACTGTTTACTGTCCACTACAGATTCACCTTACTGTGACTGTTTACTGTCCAGTAACTGCTACAGATTCACCTTACTGTGACTGTTTACTATCCACTAACTGCTACGGATTCACCTTACTGTGACTGTTTACTGTCCACTAACTGCTACAGATTCACCTTACTGTGACTGTTTACCGTCCACTAACTGCTACAGATTCACCTTACTGTGACTGTTTATTGTCCACTAACTGCTACAGATTCACCTTACTGTGACAGTTTACTATCCAGTAACTGCTACAGATTCACAATACTGTGACTGTTTACTGTCCACTAACTGCTACAGATTCACAATACTGTGACTGTTTACTGTCCACTAACTGCTACAGATTCACCTTACTGTGACTGTTTACTATCCACTAACTGCTACGGATTCACCTTACTGTGACTGTTTACTGTCCACTAACTGCTACAGATTCACCTTACTGTGACTGTTTACCGTCCACTAACTGCTACAGATTCACCTTACTGTGACTGTTTATTGTCCACTAACTGCTACAGATTCACCTTACTGTGACAGTTTACTATCCAGTAACTGCTACAGATTCACAATACTGTGACTGTTTACTGTCCACTAACTGCTACAGATTCACAATACTGTGACTGTTTACTGTCCACTAACTGCTACAGATTCACCTTACTGTGACTGTTTACTGTCCACTACAGATTCACCTTACTGTGACTGGTTACTGTCCATTAACTGCTACAGATTCACCTTACTGTGACTGTTTACTGTCCAGTAACTGCTACAGATTCACCTTACTGTGACTGTTTACTGTCCACTAACTGCTACAGATTCAACTTACTGTGACTGTTTACTGTCCAGGAACTGCTACAGATTCACCTTACTGTGACTGTTTACTGTCCAGTAACTGCTACAGATTCACCTTACTGTGACTGTTTACTGTCCACTAACTGCTACGGATTCACCTTACTGTGACTGTTTACTGTCCACTAACTGCTACAGATTCACCTTACTGTGACAGTTTACTATCCAGTAACTGCTACAGATTCACAATACTGTGACTGTTTACTGTCCACTAACTGTTACAGATTCACAATACTGTGACTGTTTACTGTCCACTAACTGCTACAGATTCACCTTACTGTGACTGTTTACTGTCCACTACAGATTCACCTTACTGTGACTGGTTACTGTCCATTAACTGCTACAGATTCACCTTACTGTGACTGTTTACTTTCCAGTAACTGCTACAGATTCACCTTACTGTGACTGTTTACTGTCCACTAACTGCTACAGATTCACCTTACTGTGACTGTTTACTGTCCAGGAACTGCTACAGATTCACCTTACTGTGACTGTTTACTGTCCACTAACTGCTACAGATTCACCTTACTGTGACAGTTTACTGTCCAGTAACTGCTACAGATTCACCTTACTGTGACTGTTTACTGTCCACTAACTGCTACAGATTCACCTTACTGTGACTGATTACTGTCCACTAACTGCTACAGATTCACCTTACTGTGACTGTTTACTGTCCAGTAACTGCTACAGATTCACCTTACTGTGACTGTTTACTGTCCAGTAACTGCTACAGATTCACCTTACTGTGACTGTTTACTGTCCACTAACTGCTACAGATTCACCTTACTGTGACTGTTTACTGTCCACTACAGATTCACCTTTCTGTGACTGTTTACTGTCCACTAACTGCTACAGATTCACCTTACTTTGACTGTTTACTGTCCACTAACTGCAACAGATTCACCTTACTGTGACTGTTTACTGTCCACTAACTGCTACAGATTCACCTTACTGTGACTGTTTTCTGTCCACTAACTGCTACAGATTCACCTTACTGTGACTGTTTACTGTCCATTAACTGTAACAGATTCACCTTACTGTGACTGTTTACTGTCCAGTAACTGCTACAGATTCACCTTACTGTGACAGTTTACTGTCCACTACAGATTCACCTTACTGTGACTGTTTACTGTCCACTAACTGCTACAGATTCACCTTACTGTGACTGTTTACTGTCCACTAACTGCTACAGATTCACCTTACTGTTACTGTTTACTGTCCACTACAGATTCACCTTACTGTGACAGTTTACTGTCCACTAACTGCTACAGATTTACCGTACTGTGACTGTTTACTGTCCACTAACTGCTACAGATTCACCTTAGTGTGACTGTTTACTGTCCACTAACTGCTACAGATTCACCTTACTGTGACTGTTTACTGTCCACTAACTGCTACAGATTCACCTTACTGTGACTGTTTACTGTCCAGTAACTGCTACAGATTCACCTTACTGTGACTGTTTACTGTCCAGTAACTGCTACAGATTCACCTTACTGTGACTGTTTACTGTCCACTAACTGCTACAGATTCACCTTACTGTGACTGTTTTCTGTCCACTACAGATTCACCTTTCTGTGACTGTTTACTGTCCACTAACTGCTACAGATTCACCTTACTTTGACTGTTTACTGTCCACTAACTGCAACAGATTCACCTTACTGTGACTGTTTACTGTCCACTAACTGCTACATATTCACCTTAATGTGACTGTTTACTGTCCACTAACTGCTACAGATTCACCTTACTGTGACTGTTTACCGTCCACTAACTGCTACAGATTTACCTTCCTGTGACTGTTTACCGTCCACTAACTGCTACAGATTCACCTTACTGTGACTGTTTGCTGTCCAGTAACTGCTACAGATTCACCTTACTGTGACTGTTTACTGTCCAGTAACTGCTACAGATTCACCTTACTTTGACTGTTTACTGTCCACTAACTGCAACAGATTCACCTTACTGTGACTGTTTACTGTCCACTAACTGCTACAGATTCACCTTACTGTGACTGTTTTCTGTCCACTAACTGCTACAGATTCACCTTACTGTGACTGTTTACTGTCCATTAACTGTAACAGATTCACCTTACTGTGACTGTTTACTGTCCAGTAACTGCTACATATTCACCTTACTGTGACAGTTTACTGTCCACTACAGATTCACCTTACTGTGACAGTTTACTGTCCACTAACTGCTACAGATTCACCTTAGTGTGACTGTTTACTGTCCACTAACTGCTACAGATTCACCTTACTGTGACTGTTTACTGTCCAGGAACTGCTACAGATTCACCTTACTGTGACTGTTTACTGTCCACTAACTGCTACAGATTCACCTTACTGTGACAGTTTACTGTCCAGTAACTGCTACAGATTCACCTTACTGTGACTGTTTACTGTCCACTAACTGCTACAGATTCACCTTACTGTGACTGATTACTGTCCACTAACTGCTACAGATTCACCTTACTGTGACTGTTTACTGTCCACTAACTGCTACAGATTCACCTTACTGTGACTGTTTACTGTCCAGTAACTGCTACAGATTCACCTTACTGTGACTGTTTACTGTCCACTAACTGCTACAGATTCACCTTACTGTGACTGTTTTCTGTCCACTACAGATTCACCTTTCTGTGACTGTTTACTGTCCACTAACTGCTACAGATTCACCTTACTTTGACTGTTTACTGTCCACTAACTGCAACAGATTCACCTTACTGTGACTGTTTACTGTCCACTAACTGCTACATATTCACCTTAATGTGACTGTTTACTGTCCACTAACTGCTACAGATTCACCTTACTGTGACTGTTTACCGTCCACTAACTGCTACAGATTTACCTTCCTGTGACTGTTTACCGTCCACTTACTGCTACAGATTCACCTTACTGTGACTGTTTGCTGTCCAGTAACTGCTACAAATTCACCTTACTGTGACTGTTTACTGTCCAGTAACTGCTACAGATTCACCTTACTGTGACTGTTTACTGTCCAGTAACTGCTACAGATTCACCTTACTGTGACTATTTACTGTCCACTAACTGCTACAGATTCACCTTACTGTGACTGTTTACTGTCCACTAACTGCTAAAGATTCACCTTACTGTGACTGTTTACTGTCCACTAACTGCTACAGATTCACCTTACTGTGACTGTTTACTGTCCACTAACTACTACAGATTCACCTTACTGTGACTGCTTACTGTCCAGTAACTGCTACAGATTCACCTTACTGTGACTGTTTACAGTCCACTAACTGCTACAGATTAACCTTACTGTGACTGTTTACTCTCCACTACAGATTCACCTTACTGTGACTGTTTACTGTCCAGTAACTGCTACAGATTCACCTTACTGTGACTGTTTACTGTCCACTAACTGCTACGGATTCACCTTACTGTGACTGTTTACTGTCCACTAACTGCTACAGATTCACCTTACTGTGACTGTTTACCGTCCACTAACTGCTACAGATTCACCTTACTGTGACTGTTTACTGTCCACTAACTGCTACAGATTCACCTTACTGTGACAGTTTACTATCCAGTAACTGCTACAGATTCACAATACTGTGACTGTTTACTGTCCACTAACTGCTACAGATTCACAATACTGTGACTGTTTACTGTCCACTAACTGCTACAGATTCACCTTACTGTGACTGTTTACTGTCCACTACAGATTCACCTTACTGTGACTGGTTACTGTCCATTAACTGCTACAGATTCACCTTACTGTGACTGTTTACTGTCCAGTAACTGCTACAGATTCACCTTACTGTGACTGTTTACTGTCCACTAACTGCTACAGATTCACCTTACTGTGACTGTTTACTGTCCAGGAACTGCTACAGATTCACCTTACTGTGACTGTTTACTGTCCACTAACTGCTACAGATTCACCTTACTGTGACAGTTTACTGTCCAGTAACTGCTACAGATTCACAATACTGTGACTGTTTACTGTCCACTAACTGCTACAGATTCACAATACTGTGACTGTTTACTGTCCACTAACTGCTACAGATTCACCTTACTGTGACTGTTTACTGTCCACTACAGATTCACCTTACTGTGACTGTTTACTGTCCACTAACTGCTACAGATTCACCTTACTGTGACTGTTTTCTGTCCACTATCTGCTACAGATTCACCTTACTGTGACTGTTTACTGTCCATTAACTGTAACAGATTCACCTTACTGTGACTGTTTACTGTCCAGTAACTGCTACAGATTCACCTTACTGTGACAGTTTACTGTCCACTACAGATTCACCTTACTGTGACTGTTTACTGTCCACTAACTGCTACATATTCACCTTACTGTTACTGTTTACTGTCCACTACAGATTCACCTTACTGTGACAGTTTACTGTCCACTAACTGCTACAGATTCACCGTACTGTGACTGTTTACTGTCCACTAACTGCTACAGATTCACCTTACTGTGACTGTTTACTGTCCACTAACTGCTACAGATTCACCTTACTGTGACTGTTTACTGTCCAGGAACTGCTACAGATTCACCTTACTGTGACTGTTTACTGTCCACTAACTGCTACAGATTCACCTTACTGTGACTGTTTACTGTCCAGGAACTGCTACAGATTCACCTTACTGTGACTGTTTACTGTCCACTAACTGCTACAGATTCACCTTACTGTGACAGTTTACTGTCCAGTAACTGCTACAGATTCACAATACTGTGACTGTTTACTGTCCACTAACTGCTACAGATTCACAATACTGTGACTGTTTACTGTCCACTAACTGCTACAGATTCACCTTACTGTGACTGTTTACTGTCCACTAACTGCTACAGATTCACCTTACTGTGACTGTTTTCTGTCCACTAACTGCTACAGATTCACCTTACTGTGACTGTTTACTGTCCATTAACTGTAACAGATTCACCTTACTGTGACTGTTTACTGTCCAGTAACTGCTACAGATTCACCTTACTGTGACAGTTTACTGTCCACTACAGATTCACCTTACTGTGACTGTTTACTGTCCACTAACTGCTACAGATTCACCTTACTGTTACTGTTTACTGTCCACTACAGATTCACCTTACTGTGACAGTTTACTGTCCACTAACTGCTACAGATTCACCGTACTGTGACTGTTTACTGTCCACTAACTGCTACAGATTCACCTTACTGTGACTGTTTACTGTCCACTAACTGCTACAGATTCACCTTACTGTGACTGTTTACTGTCCAGTAACTGCTACAGATTCACCTTACTGTGACTGTTTACTGTCCACTAACTGCTACAGATTCACCTTACTGTGACAGTTTACTGTCCAGTAACTGCTACAGATTCACCTTACTGTGACTGTTTACTGTCCACTAACTGCTACAGATTCACCTTACTGTGACTGTTTACTGTCCACTAACGGCTACAGATTCACCTTACTGTGACTGTTTACTGTCCACTAACTGCTACAGATTCACCTTACTGTGACTGTTTACTGTCCACTAACTGCTACAGATTCACCTTACTGTCCACTACAGATTCACCTTACTGTTTTTTTTTTTTTTTTTTAACTAGGCAAGTCAGTTAAGAACAAATTATTATTTACAACGACGGCCTACACCGACCAAACCCGGACAACGCTGGGCCAATTGTGCGCCGCCCTATGGGACTCCCAATCACGGCCGGTTGTGATACAGCCTAGAATCGAACCAGGAGATCTGTAGTGACGCCTCAAGCACTGAGATGCAGTGCCTTAGACCACTGCGCCACTGTGACAGTTTACTGTCCAATAACAGCATCTAGCGAATGAAACTGGGCCTTTTGGTGATAGAAGCTAGACACTTAGAAGACAGTTCCCCTTAAATCAGACACTTAGCCCTCTAGAAGACAGTTCCCCTTAAATCAGACACTTAGAGATTCCCTCCTCTGTGAATGTTTATGTTTTTTGTTCATGATGTGTTACAACGCTGAGAGACCTATGAATGTGTATGATTGTGAAATAACGCAAATAAACCAAACAAGTGATAATGTATTGTAGACACTGTATTGGTTGTGTTGTAGATAATGTATTGGCTGTGTTGTAGAGAATATATTGGATGTGTTGTAGATAATGTATTTGCTGTGTTGTAGAATTACATTTTAGTCATATAGCAGACGCTCTTATCCAGAGCAATTAGGTTTAAGTGCCTTGCTCAAGGGCACATCGACAGACTTTTCACCAAGTCAGCTCCGGGATTAGAACCAGCGACCTTTCGGTTACTGGCACAACGCTCTTAACCACTAAGCTACCTATTGGTTGTGTTGTAGATAATGTATTGGTTGTGTTGTAGATAATGTATTGGTTGTGTTGTAGATAATGTATTGGTTGTGTTGTAGAAAATGTATTGGCTGCGTTGTAGTAATGGAATGGTTGTGTTGTAGATAATGTATTGGCTGTGTTGTAGATAACGTATTGGTTGTGTTGTAGATAATGTATTGGTTGTGTTGTAGCTAATGTATTGGTTGCGTTGTAGATAATGTATTGGTTGTGTTGTAGATATTGTATTGGTTGTGTTGTAGATAATGTATTGGTTGTGTTGTAGATAATGTATTGGTTGTGTTGTAGATAATGGATCGGTTATGTTGTAGAATATGTATTGGCTGTGTTGTAGATAATGGAATGATTGTTTTGTAGATAATATATTGGTTGTGTTGTAGATAATGTATTGGTTGTGCTGTAGATAATGTATTGGTTGTGTTGTAGATAATGTATTGGTTGTGTTGTAGATAATGTATTGGTTGTGTTGTAGATAATGTATTGGTTGTGTCGCAGATAATGTATTGGTTGTGTTGTAGACAACGTATTGGTTGTGTTGTAGATAATGTTTTGGCTGTACTGTAGATCATGTATTGGCTGTGTTGTAGATAATGTATTGGTTGTCTTGTAGATAATGGATTGGTTTTGTTGCAGATAATGGATTGGTTGTGTTGTAGATAATGGATTTGTTGTGTTGTAGATAATGTATTTGTTGTGTTGTAGATAATGTATTGGCTTTGTTGTAAATAATGTATTGGTTGTGTTGTAGATAATGGATTGGTTGTGTTGTAGATAATGGATTAATTGTGTTGCAGATGATGTATTGGCTGTGTTGTAGATAATGGAATGGTTGTGTTGTAGATAATGGATTTGTTGTGTTGTAGATAATGGATTTGTTGTGTTGTAGATAATGTATTGGCTGTGTTGTAAATAATGTATTGGTTGTGTTGTAGATAATGGATTGGTTGAGTTGTAGATAATGGATTTGTTGTGTTGTAGATAATGTATTGGTTGTGTTGTAGATAATAATAATATGCCATTTAGCAGACGCTTTTATCCAAAGCGACTTACAGTCATGCGTGCATACATTTTTGTGTATGGGTGGTCCCGGGGATCGAACCCACTACCTTGGCGTTACAAGCGCCGTGCTCTACCAGTTGAGCTACAGAGGACCACCATGATAATGTATTGGTTGTGTTGTAGTTAATGGATTGGTTGTGTTGTAGATAATGTATTGGCTGTGTTGTAGATAATGGATTGGTTATGTTGTAGATAATGGATTGGTTGTGTTGTAGATAATGTATTGGCTGTGTTGTAGATAATGTATTGGCTGTGTTGTAGATAATGGAATGGCTGTGTTATTTGTCATGAAAAGTACATAATCATCCTTGTTGTTTAATGATATGTCTATTGATGGTTTTTTCAGCTATTCAGGTAATCCATTGTTTTGGTTTATGCTAATTTCCATCTGCATTCTGGGAACTGGTAATCTATCCAACGGTAATTTGAGCTATATAACAAAACAAGTGGTGGGGTTGCAGTTCTGCTGAAAATCCCAGATCGTAGCTTTAAATGTGAGCAGTTCTAATAGAACCAGAATGACAGAAACATCTCCAGCCATTGAAATCTCAGCAGCAGCTGTTAGGCCTACTGCTGCTAGGTAGCTCTCTCTCTGCTCTTCCCCTCCCCTCTGTTTGTCCTTGATTGCAGGAGTGAAGTCTGGTGTGCGGGAGTCAGGGTTCCAGCTGCAGCTCATTCACCATAATCACCTCAGCCCTTTAAGACCCGGTCAAACTTGCCACTCATCGTCAGATCATAGTCAAGACAACCATATATTTGGAACCTGACTCCTGCCTCCGCTTCACTCCTGCCACCACCATCCTGCTCTCCACTATCGGACCTCTCCCTTTGGACTCCCCACGGACACTAGGACATTACGGTACCACACCTGCCCTGACCTGGATCTGTACCCTCACTGTAACCTGGACTTGCTCTTCCCCATTTATTGGAAACCTGGACTATTGAACATTATAATAAACCTGTTAAAACTTCTCTGGCTTGGTGTACTTGTCTGCATTTGGGTTCTATCCAGTTAAATCATAACAGTATGATCTGACCAACATGAACCCAGCAGACAGTAGCTCGGATACCACCCCAGAGTGCACTCAAATTTGGACTGCCATAGCCAATCAGGGCATTTTACTTGGCCGACATGATACCCTGTTTAAGACGATTGCTGAGGACAGTCAGGTGCTGCTTAATCAGGTTCAATTACTCACCAATCAAGTGTCTGCCCTTACTACCCCTTCAGCCCAGATCAGAGAGCCTTTTGTTCCTGCTCCAGAGCGCTATGACGGGAACATGGGAACCTGTGGCGAGTTTTTGACTCAATGCTCGTTAGTGTTTGAACAACAGCCCCTCACCTACGCCTCAGAAAGAGCCCGTATTGCCTACCTTATCAACTCTACTAGCGGTTCCGCTCGTGCCTGGGGATCCGCGGTCTGGGAGAGTCAGTCGGACATTTGCAACGTTTACGTGGCCTTCACCACGGAGATGAGGAAGGTTTTTGACCACCCCGTACGAGGCAAGGAGGCTGCGAAACGGTTGTTTTCTCTTCGGCAGGGGGTTCGTAGTGTGGCGGAGATGGCAGTGGAGTTTCGGACTTTAGCAGCAGTGAGTGGTTGGAATGACGAGGCATTACAAGGAGTGTTCATCAATGCTTTGTCTGAGACTTTAAAGGATGAATTGGTGTCATATGATGAATCGCCTACGCTGGATAATCTTATTTCACTCACTATCAGGTTGGATAATCGGATTCGGGAGCGCCGCCGGGAGAGGAGTGTCTGTCATCAACAAACTCCTCCCTGCATCTTCCCTACGGAGAAAGCCGTGTCTTCCCGAGTCGATACGAGGAGCACTGAACCCGAAGCCATGGAGGTGGGTCGTGCACGGTTGTCCTCAGAGGAGCGTGCACGTCGTATTCAGGCTCGGGTCTGCCTGTATTGTGGAGAAGCTGGTCATTTCGTTCCTTCCTGCCCAGTTCGTCCGGGAAAAGGCCCGGCTCATCATTAATGGGAGAAGTTTTGGTGAGCCGAGCAGCGGATTCTTCCTCTTCTCCCCGCATTCTGCTCCAGGCATCCCTCCAGTGGCAGTCTCAGAATTTCTCGGTTAGTGCGCTGATTGACTCTGGTGCCGACGCAAAGCTTTTTGGATAGAGAGTGGGCTCAACAGATGGATTTGGAGACTGTTCCTATGGACTGTCCGCTGCAGGCTAAGGGTCTAAATGGACAATTGTTGACCCGTATTACCCATCAGACTGTTCCTGTGTGTCTTAGAGTGTCGGGAAATCATCAGGAGAACATTCAATTCCATATTATCGACTGCCCACAGACCCCCCTGGTCCTTGGTATCCCCTGGCTCATAAGACACAATCCACACATTGATTGGGTGACAGGTAGCATTGTTTCATGGAGCACATTTTGTCATGTGAATTGTTTGTGTTCTGCTCAGACTCCTGCCAGTACTGTGCCTCAACCTCCACTGGAGTCCATGGATCTTTCTGCTGTTCCTGACGTGTATCATGACCTGGCATCCGTTTTCTGCAAACACAGAGCTACTTCTCTTCCTCCTCACCGGCCTTACGACTGCGCCATTGACCTCCAGCCAGGAGCCCCGCTCCCCAGCAGTCGCCTGTACAATCTCTCCCGGCCGGAGACGGAGGCTATGGAGAACTACATTCGGGACTCCTTGGCGGCAGGTATTATGCGTCCTTCCTCGTCACCTGTAGGAGCGGGATTCTTTTTTGTCGCTAAGAAGGATAAGACCCTCAGACCCTGTATTGATTACCGTGGACTTAACAATATCACCATTAAGAACAAGTATTCTCTGCCTTTGATTAATTCTGCTTTTCCCCTCCTTCATGGTGCTACCATCTTTACGAAACTTGATCTACGAAATGCGTATCACCTGGTGCGCATTCGTAAAGGTGATGAATGGAAGACTGCCTTCAACACACCCTTGGGACATTTTGAGTATCTGGTCATGCCTTTTGGTTTGTCTAATGCCCCTGCTGTTTTTCAGGCACTCGTGAATGATGTCCTTCGGGACATGTTGAATCGTTTTGTTTTTGTCTATCTGGATGATATCCTGATTTTCTCAGAGTCCTCCCAGGAACATGAACTACATGTGCGCCAGGTGTTGCAAAGGTTGTTGGAGAACAAACTATTTGTGAAGATGGAGAAATGTGAATTTCATGTGTCTGAGACCTCTTTTTGGGTTACATAATCGCTCAGGGGGAGTTGCGGATGGACCCAGCTAAGATCTCTGCAGTCACGGACTGGCCAGCCCCCTCCACCCGCAAAACAACTTCAACGATTCCTGGGGTTTGCGAACTTCTACAGGAGGTTCATCAAGGACTACAGCCGCATTGCGGCACCACTCACCGCTCTCACCTCCATCTCACTACCGTTCGCTTGGAATGAAGGGGGCCGAATCAGCGTTCGAAGAACTGAAACATCGCTTCGCCTCGGCTCCCATTCTGATGCAGCCGGACCCAGACCGCCAGTTTGTCGTGGAGGTGGATGCATCCGACACTGGGGTAGGTGCGGTTTTGTCACAACGTTTTCCTGAAGATAACAAACTGCATCCCTGTGCTTTTCTTTCACGGAAGCTTTCTCAGGCAGAGAGGAATTATGATGTTGGCAATCGTGAACTGCTCGCCGTTAAGCTGGCTCTCGAGGAGTGGCGGCATTGGTTGGAGGGGCGGAACAACCCTTCATCGTTTGGACGGATCACAAGAATCTGGCATACATCCAGTCAGCTAAGCAGCTCAATCCCCGTCAAGCCAGGTGGGCACTATTTTTTGGGAGATTCAATTTTTCTCTGTCTTACCGTCCTGGGTCACGCAACGTCAAGCCTGACGCCCTGTCTCGTGTTCATTCTGCTGTTGATACTGGTAGTAACCCTGAACCCATCTTGCCTCCTACCTGCAGTATTGCGGCCATTACATGTGACATCGAAGGGATTGTTAGACAGGCTCAACATCATCAAGCTGACCCTGGGAGCGGTCCTCCTAACCGGTTGTTTGTCCCTGAGTCTGTTCGCTCCCAGGTACTTCAGTGGGCTCACTCGTCTCCCCTTACCTGTCACCCTGGAGTTACTCGGACCCTTGACTTTGTGCGACGGAAGTTCTGGTGGCCCAGGATGGAGGCGGACACTCGAGCCTTCATTGCTGCTTGTACGGTCTGTGCACGGAGTAAGAACTCCACCCAGGCCAGCGCTGGTCATCTACGACCTCTGCCAATACCCAGTCGGCCCTGGTCCCACATTGCTTTGGATTTTGTCACTGGACTTCCCCCCTCGTCTGGAAAGACTGTCATTCTTACTGTGATTGATCGTTTTTCTAAGTTTGCTCATTTTTGGCCCTACCTAAACTGCCCACTGCCAGAGAGACGGCTGATATTTTGGTTGAACATGTGTTCCGCTCTCATGGTCTGCCCACTGATATTGTCTCCGACAGGGGTCCCCAGTTTGTCTCCCAGGTATGGAAAGCTTCCTGTAAAGCTTTGGGCATCACATCCAGCCTGTCCTCTGGATATCACCCCCAGACCAACGGGCAAGCCGAGAGAGCGAACCAGGAGATGGAGACCGCTCTCCGCTGTGTCACAGGGTCTAACCCTGGGTCTTGGAGCTCCATGCTCCCCTGGGTGGAATATGCTCATAACACCTTGACTAACGCTTCCTCTGGTTTGTCTCCCTTTCTGTGTGCTCTGGGTTATCAACCTCCCCTGTTCCCTTCTCAAGAGAGGGAACTGGCGGTACCCTCGGTGCAGTCCCACATGCGCCGCTGCTTCAAGGTCTGGAGGAAGGCCAGGGTAGCTCTGTCCCGAGCTTCGTCATACATGCAGAGGCAAGCCAACCGTCACCGGTCCCAGGCTCCCGGTTACTCTCCTGGTCAAGAGGTATGGCTTAAGTCACGTGATCTTCCATTGAAAGTAGAATCTAAGAAGATGGCGCCGCGTTTTATAGGACCGTTCAAGATACTGTCTATTGTTAACCCCTGCGCGGTTAAGCTACAGCTTCCTGCCTCCCTACGGGTTCATTCCACTTTTCATGTATCCCAGATCAAGCCTGTGTCTGTCAGCCCTCTGTGCCCGCCCTCTCGTCCCCCTCCTCCGCCCCGGATCGTGGGTGGGGGTCCTGTCTACACTGTCCGGCGACTTCTGGATGTTCGCCACCGGGGTCGTGGTTTCCATTACCTGGTGGATTGGGAGGGTTATGGTCCTGAGGAACGTTCCTGGGTGCCCAGGAGCTTCATTGTGGATCCTGCTCTGGTCCGTGAATTTCATCGGTTACATCCCGATAAACCCTGTCGGCCGCCAGGTGGCGTCCGTAGAGGGGGGGGTACTGTTAGGCCTACTGCTGCTAGGTAGCTCTCTCTCTGCTCTTCCCCTCCCCTCTGTTTGTCCTTGATTGCAGGAGTGAAGTCTGGTGTGCGGGAGTCAGGGTTCCAGCTGCAGCTCATTCACCATAATCACCTCAGCCCTTTAAGACCCGGTCAAACTTGCCACTCATCGTCAGATCATAGTCAAGACAACCATATATTTGGAACCTGACTCCTGCCTCCGCTTCACTCCTGCCACCACCATCCTGCTCTCCACTATCGGACCTCTCCTTTGGACTCCCCCACGGACACTAGGACATTACGGTACCACACCTGCCCTGACCTGGATCTGTACCCTCACTGTAACCTGGACTTGCTCTTCCCCATTTATTGGAAACCTGGACTATTGAACATTATAATAAACCTGTTAAAACTTCTCTGGCTTGGTGTACTTGTCTGCATTTGGGTTCTATCCAGTTAAATCATAACAGCAGCAGCAGTCAGTATTCCCCCTCAAAGCACTCGATAGTATCCCCAGTGGATTCAGTTCCACTCTGACCGTTTCACTATTTGACCCCTTCAGTTTCATCCTGACGTGTCTCTGTCGAAAGAATAGACGGCAGTCCCACTTGTGTCCCAAATGGCACCCTATCCCCTACATAGTGCACTACTTTTGACCAGAGCCCTCTGGGGGATATGTAGGGAATAGGGTGCCATTTGGGACACGGCCAACAGTTTAGTGTGAACCAGCATGTAGAAAGCAAGGGGAGTATTATCTACTTCAGAGAAGAAAGTGGAGCTAAAAACGGTTTCTTTCAAGGGAGTGATTGTTGTACTGCCTGAGGAGAATTCAAACATAAAGAACATTAACTAGTAATAGTAGGGCTATTTGTGTGTTTCTGTATTGTTAGAAAGCTACATGGTTAAAGAATGGGCCAACAAAGGCAATCCTCAATACTGTTGTACAAAATCCTCAGCTCTCACTCACAGCCCTCTAAATATGTATGTTTTGTACATGGTCATTCAAGCAGGATTCTTGTGAGTAGGTTTACTAAGTAAAGATGCATACCAGCTGTCTGTTGGATCAAAACCATGGTTCTAAAGACTTCAACACGTAGTTGAGAGACCTTTCCAAACCCTTGACATAACACTGTTGGTACCTGGCTCCTATACTGTAGAGTCTGTAACAACATGATGATGGTAATCACTCCTGAGACGGTGTGGCAGCTATACTTTACAGTCTGTAACAACATGATGATGGTAATCACTCCTGAGACGGTATGGCAGCTATACTTTACAGTCTGTAACAACATGATGATGGTAATCACTCCTGAGACGGTGTGGCAGCTATACTTTACAGTCTGTAACAACATGATGATGGTAATCACTCCTGAGACGGTGTGGCAGCTATACTTTACAGTCTGTAACAACATGATGATGGTAATCACTCCTGAGACGGTGTGGCAGCTATACTTTACAGTCTGTAACAACATGATGATGGTCCTCTGTAGCTCAGCTGGTAGAGCACGGCGCTTGTAACGCCAAGGTAGTGGGTTCGATCCCCGGGACCACCCATACACAAAAATGTATGCACGCATGACTGTAAGTCGCTTTGGATAAAAGCGTCTGCTAAATGGCATATTAATTATATTAATGGTAATCACTCCTGAGACGGTGTGGCAGATATACTTTACAGTCTGTAACAACAGGATGATGGTAATCACTCCTGAGACGGTGTGGCAGCTATACTTTACAGTCTGTAACAACATGATGATGGTAATCACTCCTGAGACGGTGTGGCAGCTATACTTTACAGTCTGTAACAACATGATGATGGTAATCACTCCTGAGACGGTGTGGCAGCTATACTTTACAGTCTGTAACAACATGATGATGGCAATCACTCCTGAGACGGTGTGGCAGCTATACTTTACAGTCTGCAACAACATGATGATGGTAATCACTCCTGAGACGGTGTGGCAGCTATACTTTACAGTCTGTAACAACATGATGATGGTAATCACTCCTGAGACGGTGTGGCAGCTAGACTTTACAGTCTGTAACAACATGATGATGGTAATCACTCCTGAGACGGTGTGGCAGCTATACTTTACAGTCTGTAACAACATGATGATGGTAATCACTCCTGAGACGGTGTGGCAGCTATACTTTACAGTCTGTAACAACATGATGATGGTAATCACTCCTGAGACGGTGTGGCAGCTATACTTTACAGTCTGTAACAACATGATGATGGTAATCACTCCTGAGACGGTGTGGCAGCTATACTTTACAGTCTGTAACAACATGATGATGGTAATCACTCCTGAGACGGTATGGCAGATATACTTTACAGTCTGTAACAACATGATGATGGTAATCACTCCTGAGACGGTGAGGCAGCTATACTTTACAGTCTGTAACAACATGATGATAGTAATCACTCCTGAGACGGTATGGCAGATATACTTTACAGTCTGTAACAACATGATGATGGTAATCACTCCTGAGACGGTGAGGCAGCTATACTTTACAGTCTGTAACAACATGATGATAGTAATCACTCCTGAGACGGTGAGGCAGCTATACTTTACAGTCTGTAACAACATGATGATGGTAATCACTCCTGAGACGGTGTGGCAGCTATACTTTACAGTCTGTAACAACATGATGATGGTAATCACTCCTGAGACGGTGTGGCAGCTATACTTTACAGTCTGTAACAACATGATGATGGTAATCACTCCTGAGACGGTGTGGCAGGCAGCTATACTTTACAGTCTGTAACAACATGATGATGGTAATCACTCCTGAGACGGTGTGGCAGCTATACTTTACAGTCTGTAACAACATGATGATGGTCCTCTGTAGCTCAGCTGGTAGAGCACGGCGCTTGTAACGCCAAGGTAGTGGGTTCGATCCCCGGGACCACCCATACACAAAAATGTATGCACGCATGACTGTAAGTCGCTTTGGATAAAAGCGTCTGCTAAATGGCATATTAATTATATTAATATTAATGGTAATCACTCCTGAGACGGTGTGGCAGATATACTTTACAGTCTGTAACAACATGATGATGGTAATCACTCCTGAGACGGTGTGGCAGCTATACTTTACAGTCTGTAACAACATGATGATGGTAATCACTCCTGAGACGGTGAGGCAGCTATACTTTACAGTCTGTAACAACATGATGATGGTAATCACTCCTGAGACGGTGAGGCAGCTATACTTTACAGTCTGTAACAACATGATGATGGTAATCACTCCTGAGATGGTGTGGCAGCTATACTTTACAGTCTGTAACAACATGATGATGATAATCACTCCTGAGATGATGTGGCAGCTATACTTTACAGTCTGTAACAACATGATGATGGTAATCACTCCTGAGACGGTGTGGCAGCTATACTTTACAGTCTGTAACAACATGATGATGGTAATCACTCCTGAGACGGTGTGGCAGCAATACTTTACAGTCTGTAACAACATGATGATGGTAATCACTCCTGAGACGGTATGGCAGCTATACTTTACAGTCTGTAACAACATGATGATGGTAATCACTCATGAGACGGTGTGGCAGCTATACTTTACAGTCTGTAACAACATGATGATGGTAATCACTCCTGAGACGTTGTGGCAGCTATACTTTACAGTCTGTAACAACATGATGATGATAATCACTCCTGAGACTGTGTGTCAGCAATACTTTACAGTCTGTAACAACATGATGATGATAATCACTCCTGAGACGGTGTGGCAGCTATACTTTACAGTCTGTAACAACATGATGATGGTAATCACTCCTGAGACGGTGTGGCAGCTATATTTACAGTCTGTAACAACATGATGATGGTAATCACTCCTGAGACGGTATGGCAGCTATACTTTACAGTCTGTAACAACATGATGATGGTAATCACTCCTGAGACGGTGTGGCAGCAATACTTTACAGTCTGTAACAACATGATGATGGTAATCACTCCTGAGACGGTATGGCAGCTATACTTTACAGTCTGTAACAACATGATGATGGTAATCACTCATGAGACGGTGTGGCAGCTATACTTTACAGTCTGTAACAACATGATGATGGTAATCACTCCTGAGACGTTGTGGCAGCTATACTTTACAGTCTGTAACAACATGATGATGATAATCACTCCTGAGACTGTGTGGCAGCAATACTTTACAGTCTGTAACAACATGATGATGATAATCACTCATGAGAAGGATGTGGCAGCTATACTTTACAGTCTGTAACAACATGATGATGGTAATCACTCCTGAGACGGTGTGGCAGCTATATTTACAGTCTGTAACAACATGATGATGGTAATCACTCCTGAGACGGTATGGCAGCTATACTTTACAGTCTGTAACAACATGATGATGGTAATCACTCCTGAGACGGTATGGCAGCTATACTTTACAGTCTGTAACAACATGATGATGGTAATCACTCCTGAGACGGTGAGGCAGCTATACTTTACAGTCTGTAACAACATGATGATAGTAATCACTCCTGAGACGGTGTTTGGCGGCTGGTTGATTACTAGGGCTATAGTAACGGTATGGCTGCTGGTTGATTACTAGTGCTATAGTAACGGTATGGCTGCTGGTTGATTACTAAGGGTGTAGTAACGGTATGACTGCTGGTTGATTACTAGTGCTATAGTAACGGTATGACTGCTGGTTGATTACTAGTGCTATAGCAACGGTATGGCTGCTGGTTGATTACTAGTGCTATAGTAACGGTATGGCTGCTGGTTGATTACTAGTGCTATAGTAACGGTATGGCTGCTGGTTGATTACTAGGGCTATAGTAACGGTATGACTGCTGGTTGATTACTAAGGCTGTAGTAACGGTATGGCTGCTGGTTGATTACTTTTGGCAAATGATCCCTGACTGTCCACTGCAGCTACAGCTGATCTACTGGCCCTATAAAAAACCATACCGTTGACTCGGCCGGCTAAAATAGTCAAGAAAAAGCCTTCGCCTAAAGCATTTACCTAAGTCAGAGAAAAAAGATGCAGAGGAGTTTTTCGAGGGTCATGACCTTTTCCTATTCCAATAGCTTTATTGTGGTGTTGCATTGCAGTGTACTGTAAGGGGTCTCTTTCAAGTGTCTCCTCAATATCTCCATTTAGATATTACCACCCCATTACCACTGGTCAATATTTAACTCTAAATAAGAATGTCTTACTGCATGGGTTAGAATGAGAAGATAACCACTATAAACTCAGCCAATGATAGTCTACAACTGAAAGGGAGAGAGGAGAGGATTTCTACTTGGAACTAATCTCCAAGCTTTACTTAGACCTCATTCCTGATAAACTGTTAGTGGATCGATAGCCAGTCAGTCTTCAATCAGCGGCTGTACCGTTTAGTCTGAATGAATTTTGATTGAACAGCAGACATTCATCTACCTTCAGATCATAGAGACATCAATCTATTACGCAGTCATTACTTGGCGATAATGGCGCCGGAGTAGATGGCTGCCGTTTTACAGGCTCCTAACCCAATTGTGCTATTTTGTGTGTATTTTTTTCGGGTTGTTTGTAACATATTTTGTACATAATGTTTCTGCCACCGTCTCTTATGACCGAAAATAGATTCTGGATATCAGAACAGCGATTACTCACCTCGTACTGGATGAAGATTTTTTCTTTAACGAGTCGGACGCGAAGGATTTACTCCAGATACCAGACAAGGCCCAGAGAAGAGAAGACGGCGATACAGGGGACGCAGATACGGGTGCCTTGTTAGAAATCGTCGGCGAGTGGGTAACCCGCCTCTACCATCTATCCTATTGGCCAACGTGCAATCACTGGAGAATAAACTGGATGAGCGCCGTTCAAGACTATCCTCACCAACAGGACATTAAAAACGGTAATATCTTATGTTTCACCGAGTCATGGCTGAACGACGACATGGGTAATATTCAGTTTGGCTGGTTTTTCCGTGCATCGGCAAGACGGAACAGCTGCATCCGTTAAGACAAGGGGTGGCGGTCTGTGTCTATTTGTCAATAACAGCTGGTGCGTGATCTCAAATATTAAATAAGTCTCCAGGATTTGCTCACCTGAGTACATCATGATAAGTTGTAGACCACACTTTTCACCAAGAGAGTTTTCATCTAGATTTTTCGTAGCTGTCTATTTACCACCACAAACCGATGCTGGCACTAAGACCGCACTCAACGAGCTGTATAAAGGCCATAAGCAAACAAGAAAATGTGGCGCTCCTAGTGGCCGGGGACTTTAATGCAGGGAAATTTAAATCCGTTTTACCTCATTTCTACCAGCATGTTACATGTGCCACCAGAAAAAAAAAAAACTCTAGATCAGCTTTACTCCACACACAGAGACACGTACAAAGCGCTCTCTCGCCCTCCATTTGGCAAATCTGACCATAATTATATCCTCCTGATTCCTGCTTACAAGCAAAAACTAAAGCGGGAAGCACCAGTGACTCAGTCATTGGAAAAGTGGTCAGATGAAGCAGATGCTAAGCTACAGGACTGTTTTGCTAACACAGACTGGAATATGTTCTGGGACTCATCCGATGGCAATGGGGAGTATACCAAATCAGTCACAGGCTTCATCAATAAGTGCATCGATGACGTTGTCCCCACAGTGACCGTACGTACATACCCCAACCAGAAGCCATGGATTACAGGCAACATCCGCACTGGGCTAAAGGGTAGAGCTGCCGCTTTCAAGGAGCGGGACTCTAACCCGGAAGCTTATAAGAAATCCCGCTATGCCCTCAGACGAATCATCAGGGAAAGCGTAAATACAGAACTAAGATTGAATCCTACTACACCATTTCCGACGTTCGTCGGATGTGGCAGGGCTTGCAAACTATTACGGACTACAAAGCGAAGCCCAGCCGCAAGCTGCCCAGTGACACGAGCCTACCAGATGAGCTAAATTACTTCTATGCTCGCTTCGAGGCAAGCAACACTGAAGCATGAATGAGAGCACCAGCTGTTCCAGATGACTGTGTGATCACGCTCTCCGTAGCCGATGTGAGTAAGACCTTTAAACAGGTCAACATTCACAAGGCCGCAGGGCCAGACGGATTACCAGGACGTGTACTCCGAGCATGCGCTGACCTACTGGCAAGAGTCTTCACTGACATTTCCAACCTCTCCCTGACTGAGTCTGTAATACCAACATGTTTCAAGCAGACCACCATAGTCCCTGTGCCCAAGAACACCAAGGTAACCTGCCTAAATTACTACCAACCTGTAGCACTCACGTCTGTAGCCATGAAGTGCTTTGAAAGACTGGCCATTGCTCACATCAACACCATCATCCCAGAAACCTTAGACCCACTCCAATTAGCATACCACCCAAACAGATCCACAGATGACGCAATCTCTATTGCACTCAACACTGCCCTTTCCCACCTGGACAAAAGGAACACCTACGTGAGAATGTTATTCATTGACTACAGCTCAGCGTTCAACACCATAGTGCCCTCAAAGGTCATCACTAAGCAAAGGACCCTGGGACTAAACACCTCCCTCTGCAACTGGATCTTCGACTTCCTGACGGGCCGCCCCCAAGTGGTAAGGGTAGGTAACAACACATCCGCCACGCTGATCCTCAACACGGGGGCCCCTCAGGGGTGCGTGCTTATTCCCCTCCTGTACTCCCTGTTCACCCATGACTGCGTGGCCAAGTACGACTCCAACACCATCATTAAGTTTGCAGACGACACAACAGTGGTAGGCCTGATCACCGACAATGATGAGACAGCCTATAGGGAGGAGGTCAGAGACCTGGTAGTGTGGTCCCAGGATAACACATCTCCCTCAATGTGATCAAGACAAAGGAGATGATCATGGACTAGAGGAAAAGGAGGGCCGAGCGCGCCCCCATTCTCAATGACAGGGTTGTAGTGGAGCAGGTTGAGAGCTTCAAGTTACTTGGTGTCCACATCACCAACAAACTATCATGGTCCAAACACACCAAGACAGTCATGAAGAGGGTACGACAATGCCTATTCCCCCTCAGGAGACTGAAAAGATTTGGCATCTATCCTTAGATCCTCAAAACATTCTACAGCTGCACCATTGAGAGCATCCTGACTAGTTGCATCTTCGCCTGGTATGGCAACTGCTCGGCCTATGACTGCAAGGCACTATAGAGGGTAGTTCGTACGGCCCAGTACATCACTGGGGTCAAGCTTCCTGCCATCCAGGACCTCTATACCAGGTGGTGTCAGAGGAAGGCCCTAAAAACTGCCAAAGACTCCAGCCACCCTAGTCATAGACTGTTCTCTCTGCTACCGCACGGCAAGCGGTACCGGAGCGCCAAGTCTAGGTCCAAAAGGCTTCTTAACAGCTTCTACCCCCAAGCCATAAGACTTCTGAACAGCTAATCAAATGGCTATCTGGACTAGTTCATTGACCCCCTGTACCCCCACACATTGAGTCGGTAACTTCGGAATTGACGAAATAAACTAAAGTCAAAAATAAAAGAGCAACAATAAAATAACAATAATGAGGCTATGTACCCCCTGTATATTGACTCGGTACCGGTACCCCCTGTATATTGACTCGGTACCGGTACCCCCTGTATATTGACTCGGTACTGTACCCCCTGTATATTGACTCGGTACCGGTACCCCCCTGTATATTGACTCGGTACCGGTACCCCCTGTATATTGACTCGGTACCGGTACCCCCTGTGTATTGACTCGGTACCGGTACCCCCTGTATATTGACTCGGTACCGGTACCCCCTGTATATTGACTCGGTACCGGTACCCCCCTGTATATTGACTCGGTACCGGTACCCCCTGTATATTGACTCGGTACCGGTACCCCTGTATATTGACTCGGTACCGGTACCCCCTGTATATTGACTCGGTACCGGTACCCCCTGTATATTGACTCGGTACCGGTACCCCCCTGTATATTGACTCGGTACCGGTACCCCCCTGTATTTAGCCTCATTATTGTTATTTTATTGTTGCTCTTTTATTTTTTATTTTATTTTATTTAGTCAATATTTTTCTTAAATACTGCATTGTTGGTTAAGGGCTTGTAAGTAAGCATTTCACGGTAAGGTCTACACCTGTTGATTCGGCGCATGTGACAATACAATTTGATTTGATTTTGATTTGATTCTTTAATTAATGGATTACTGTAAATATACCAAACTCAAAAGTTGGATTAATCTACTACAGGGTCTCTAACATGTTTGATATAATGTTTATTAACACAGTGAGATAAAATCCATTGCGGTCTCCTTACAATACCTTACAATACACATTATAATACTTTACAACACCAACAACACCTTAGTCATAGACTGTTCTCTCTGCTACTGCACTTCAAGCGGTACCGGAGCGCCAAGTCTAGGTCCAAGAGGCTTCTAAACAGCTTCTACCCCCAAGCCATAAGACTCCTGAACAGCTAATCATGGCTACCCGGACTATTTGCTTTGCCCCACCCTCCCCTCCCACCTCTTTTACGCTGCTGCTACTAATAACTCTACCTACATGTATATATTACCCCAATTACCTCGACTAACCAGTGCCCCCGCACATTGACTCGGTACCGGTAACCCCTGTATATAGCCTCACTATTGTTATTTTTACTGCTGCTCTTTAATTATTTGTTACTTTTATTTCGTATTATTTGATATTGTATTTTTTTGTGATTTTTTTTTGGTATTCTTTCTTAAAACAGCATTTTTGGTTAAGGGCTTGTCAGTAAGCATTTCACTGTAAGGTCTACACCTGTTGTATTCGGCGCATGTGACAAATATCATTTGATTTGATTTAATACCTTACAATGGAAAATTTTCACAAATCTAAGTGGATTGTTTTCTATACCTTTCCTGAACATGTCTGCTAGAGTAAACCATAAAACATGTCTGCTAGAGTAAACCATAAAACATGTGTGAATGGTTCGTTTTTTGGTATTGGAAAATATCACAGCTGCATCATCTGAAGAAAAAACTGAAAGCTAATTGGTATTCTTCATAAGTGGTTTTCTCTATGATATAATTAAGTGGTCAACCCCATGGTATGCTAGACATGCTATACTTTGTACAGTCTTCTTTTATGTAAGGATTGCTGCAATGAAAATGGTTGTCCTACATACTGCGACAGCAGGGTAGGGCACGTGCAACTCAGTCTCAAAGTTCCAGTAGTCATTGTCCTTGTTAAAAAAAAACAGACCATACAGTAAAAGTGGCTACAGAAACAGGTTAAATGCTCCACATGTTAAATGAGGCCACTAAAGCAGGTTGGTGAAGGTTGGTTGGCAGGTAAAGCAGCTATACGTAGCATCATGGCGAGGCTACGCCACCTGGGGCGGTACAGTACATATAGGACACATTCACACACTGGCCTGAATACTCCATATATTACTCATCCCAAAGAACACAGGAGACAACTCTCCCCTGTAGAATACTCGTTTTCTAAAGAAAAGTGTGTACATGTAGTTGTATAATGTGCTGCAACCATTGCCTGACACTGCTGTACCCGATGGCAGAAATAGACCATTTAGATGCTGAGAGAGAGAGACACGAGGAAACTGTTCAGGAATGTGTGTTTTTGTCATGGAAATGTGAACATATAATGTCAGTGTGTAGAGGGATCCATTTCGTATGATATGTATCAAATTACAATTTGTTGTGGCTAATTGTAGCTAGGTGGCTAGGTGACTAACGGTAAAGTTAGTGAGGTGGCTAGGTGACTAACGGTAACGTTAGTGAGGTGGCTAGGTGACTAACGGTAACGTTAGTGAGGTGGCTAGGTGACTAACGGTAACGTTAGTGAGGTGGCTAGGTGACTAACGGTAACGTTAGTGAGGTGGCTAGGTGACTAACGGTAACGTTAGTGAGGTGGCTAGGTGACTAACGGTAACGTTAGTGAGGTGGCTAGGTGACTAACGGTAACGTTAGTGAGGTGGCTAGGTGACTAACGGTAACGTTAGTGAGATGGCTAGGTGACTAACGGTAACGTTAGTGAGGTGGCTAGGTGACTAACGGTAACGTTAGTGAGGTGGCTAGGTGACTAACGGTAACGTTAGTGAGGTGGCTAGGTGACTAACGGTAATGTTAGTGAGGTGGCTAGGTGACTAACGGTAACGTTAGTGAGGTGGCTAGGTGACTAACGGTAACGTTAGTGAGGTGGCTAGGTGACTAACGGTAATGTTAGTGAGGTGGCTAGGTGACTAACGGTAATGTTAGTGAGGTGGCTAGGTGACTAACGGTAACGTTAGTGAGGTGGCTAGGTGACTAACGGTAATGTTAGTGAGGTGGCTAACGTTAGCTAGGCTAGGGATTAAGGTTAAGGTTAAGGTTAGGGTTAGGGTTAGGATTGTAGAGAAAATAGGATTTTGAATGGAATGGCAATGCATTTTTACTCCCCAAATAGTCCAGAAAATTCATGCAAACAAAGCTGTATGTGTGTGTGTGTGTTTGTGTATGTGTGTTTGTGTATGTGTGTGTGTTTGTGTGAGAGAGAGAGAGAGAGAGAGAGCGAGAGAGAGAGAGAGAGAGAGAGAGAGAGAGAGAGAGAGAGAGAGACTACCTCAGCAGCATTGTAGTAAAGATTGTGCTGACTCCCTGTCTAAATATTTCTCTCTTTCACACAGAAAGAAATGGCTTACTTCTATTGATGAGTAGACTCTTCACCGCTAAATGATCAAGTCACTGACGAGATAATGATGAATGAAGATGGAGGAAACATGCGGGAATAAAACTACTATTGTGCTGGAAAACTGCCATTCAGATTGCCTCCATTCAGCTTGTAAATAATGTGAGCTTTAAATGTAATCAACTACAGTGCTGTGCTTTTTAATCAACCACATTTGTGTTTGCAAGGTAAAAAAAACTAAATAAAAGCAGTTAGACTGAATAGGTCTAACTATGACAACACACGTCACTCAATTCAGTGCTTCCTAGTTCGATGTATCAAACCGTGTTTCAGTTATATTGAAACCAGGAAAATCTGGAGTCTCTGCTGATTGCAGACCCATAAGTTTAAAAATTGTGAGAATAAAATAATAGCAAAGCTTATAAGCAATGGAACGGCAAAAGTCTTACCAGACTTGATACATAAAAATAGACACTTATAATCAAATACAAAAACATAATATAATATGCCATTTAGCAGACGCTTTTATCCAAAGCGACTTACAGTCATGCGTGCATACATTTATTTATTTTTTTGTGTATGGGTGGTCCCGGGGATCGAACCCACTACCTTGGCGTTACAAGCGCCGTGCTCTACCAGCTGAGCTACAGAGGACCACGTGTTTCAGTTTAATACAATAAGCTAAAAGACAAGATACAGATTTATCAATAATGACTGTTGATGCTTTCGACCGTCTTGAATGGCCTTTTCTATTCAAAACTTTGGAGCTTTCAACTTTCCAGCTTAAATAATACATTTAATAAAAATATGATAAAAATGTCCTAATGCTAAAATATACACAAATAATTATTATTTGTGTATAGGAGCAATGCAAATAGTCCGGGTGGCCATTTGATTAGATGTTCAGGAGTCTTATGGCTTAGGGGTAGAAGCTGTTAAGAAGCCTTTTGGACCTAGACTTGGCGCTCTGGTACCGCTTGCCGTGTGGTAGCAGAGAGAACAGTCTATGACTAGGGTGGCTGAAGTCTTTGACAATTTTGAGGGCCTTCCCCTGACACCGCCTGGTATAGAGGTCCTGGATGGCAGGAAGCTTGGCCCCAGTGATGTACTGGGCCGTACGCACTACCCTCTGGAGTGCCTTGTGGTCTGAGGCCGAGCAGTTGCCATACCAGGCAGTGACGCAACCAGTCTGGATGCTCTCGATGGTGCAGCGTTAGAACCTTTTGAGAATCCATGCCAAATCTTTTCAGTCTCCTTAGGGGAAATAGGTTTTTTCGTGGCCTGTTCATGACTGTCTTGTCAGCAACATTATGTACAAAATAAGTTACAAACAATGCGAAAAAACTGTCATTTTGCAGACGCTCTTATCCAGAGCAACTTACAGGAGCAATTAGGGTTAAGTGCCTTGCACATCTACAGATTTTTCACCTAGTCGGCTCAGGGACTTGAACCAGTGACCTTTCAGTTACTGGCACAACGCTCTAAACCACTAAGCTACCTGCCACAATACAAATATGAACTCAACCTGTTTCTAGATGATGTCCTGATATACCTGATCAATGCCCCCCCTTGCTAAATATATTTTCAGAATACTCAAAAATCTCAGGATATAATTTTACGTGGAAAAAAACCCATAATAATAGCAATAGGAAAAATACTAATATTAACTTATGATCTAAGTGGAACACAAAAAAAATCTCAAATACTTAGGATGCTTAATAAATAACAAACACATTTATAAAGATAACTTTATCCCTCAATATACTCAACAATATGAAAGCAGATCTAATTAAATGGAAGATCTAATTAAATCTTGCCATGAATCTTACAGGCAGAATAAACCTCTTCAGAATGGCATGGCTCCCAAAGTTTTATATTTATTCTCGGCAACCCCACTGAAGACATTGTTTTAAAAAGTATACTCGGTCATAACAGACTTTATATGGGCAAATACATTTATTTTAAATCTTCCTAAGTCTGAGGGTGGTTTTAACCTTCCAGACGTGGAATTGTATCAACTCGCTACCCAAGGGCTTTTACTAGAGACATATATTTAAATGCACTAAAGATGAAAATGGGTACATATTGAAGATGTGCATGCTCATCCCCCCATCCCCGTGTCTATTTTCAAAGGTTAAATCTAAGAACAGTAACAACTTCATAGTCAAGATAACAACATGGAAGAAAGTGAAATGTTTTCAACAAGAACCAATATCACTCCCTAAAAACACAAACCTATGGACCAATCCTTGGATCGTTTTTTTAGAATTCACAGAAATTAGTCCACATGGAAAACTAAAGGCATAGAAAACCGTAAATTACATGGTAATCAGACTGTCACGCTCGTTGAAGGACGGGACGGACCAAGGCGCAGCGTGATATGAATACATGTTTTTTTTACTAAATAAACACACTGCAAAACAATAGGACTTCACGTGTCGTTGGTTTAAGGTAACACACAACAAACCTTACACGGAACAAGATCCCACCACCCACTAGTGCCAATAGGCTGCCTAAGTATGGTCCCCAATCAGAGACAACGAACGACAGCTGCCTCTGATTGGGAACCACACCGGCCAACATAGAAATACACATACTAGATCGTACAACATAGAACATACACAACAAAGAATATACACACCCTGACTCAACATATAAGAGTCCCCTGAGTCAGGGCGTGACAGTACCCCCCCCAAAATTGCGGACTCCGACCGCACAACCGTCACCTAACAGGGTAGGGGCCGGGTGGGCATTCCGCCTCGGAGGCGGATCCGGCTCCGGGCGTGACGACCTCTTACTCTCCGCCTCCCTGTTGCGCCCCTGGTCTGGTCTGTACCTCGGCGCGCTACTTCCCCTCTCCTTCCTCCCACGATACGCCAGGCCCTGTCTGGACCCTGGTGTGGGAGACCCCAAACCTGGAGCGGACTGCTCTGGCTCCGGAGTGGAGCAGCTGACCGGTGCCGGACCAGGCACCGGTGGAACGGGCACGGGCCGTGCCGGACTGGACAAACACACCACTGGTCTGGTGCGAGGAGCAGGCACGGGCCTGACTAGGAACACGCACCACTGGCTTGGTGCGAGGGGCAGGAACGGGCCGGACTGGCGACGCGCACCACTGGCTTGGTGCGAGGAGCAGGAACAGGCCAGGCCGGGCCGGACTGGCGACGCGCACCACTGGCTTGCTGCGAGGGGCAGGAACAGGCCGGGCCGGGCTGGCGACGCGCACCACTGGCTTGGTGCGAGGTGCAGGAACAGGCCAGGCCGGGCCGGACTGGCGACGCGCACCACTGGCTTGGTGCGAGGAGCAGGAACAGGCCAGGCCGGGCCGGACTGGCGACGCGCACCACTGGCTTGCTGCGAGGGGCAGGAACAGGCCGGGCCGGGCTGGCGACGCGCACCACTGGCTTGGTGCGAGGAGCAGGAACAGGCCAGGCCGGGCCGGGCTGGCGACGCGCACCACTGGCTTGGTGCGAGGAGCAGGAACAGGCCGGGCCGGGCTGGCGACGCGCACCACTGGCTTGGTGCGGGGAGCAGGAATGGGCCGGACCGGATTGGCGACACGCACCACTTGCTTGGTGCGAGGAGCAGGACTGGGTTCCTTTATTAACCCCCGCTCCTTCTGCTGCCTAACCAGCTCCTCTCACCGTGCCTCTACACCTTCCTTCTCCCTTCTAGCCTCCTGTGGCGCCTCCCTCTGACCGAATACCTCCTGCTCCCTCTGAACCAATAGCCCCCGTAACATGGTGGCCTCCTCTCCTAACCAGCAGATCCGCCCTGTCGCGGCCTCCTGCTGCCTCGTCGTCCACACCGTGTGCCCCCCCCAAAAAAATGTTCTTGGGGTTGCCTCTCCACCCTGATCCCTTTCAGGGCCTCCATCTTTCTTGCCAGATCCTCTCTTATCTCCCGCCAAGTCCATCCTCTCTGCTCCTCCTCGGCACACTGCTTGGTCCAGGTCTGGGGGGATCTTCTGTCACGCTCGTTGAAGGACGGGACGGACCAAGGCGCAGCGTGATATGAATACATGTTTATTTTACTAAATAAACACATGACAAAACAATAAACCAACGACATGTGAAGTCCAAAGGTAACACACAACAAACCTTACACGGAACAAGATCCCCCCCCCACTAGTGCCAAAAGGCTTCCTAAGTATGGTCCCCAATCAGAGACAACGAATGACAGCTGCCTCTGATTGAGAACCACACCGGCCAACATAGAACCATACATACTAGATAATACAACATAGAACATACACAACAAAGAATATACACACCCTGACTCAACATATAAGAGTCCCCTGAGTCAGGGCGTGACAAATACATTTATTTCCATGATAGAATTAAAAAGCAATTTTGGACTGAACAATGTAGAAATTTTCAAATACATGTAACTTGAAAGTTTCATACCAATACATTTTTATTTGAAATATTTTGGACATCAGAGCAACCTTGAAGGAATCTTATTTGAGTCAGAAAAGGATGTTCACATGATAGGTAAGATCTACCAAACCTTGCAGAGAGCCGATCCAACTGACAACCTCTTAGACAAACATATCAACTATTGGAACCAAGACTGAAAAAGATGTTGGCACAAGATGGAGGGAATGATGGAGCATAACTAACGAAATTACAGTTAAAGAAAATGGATGCTTAATCCAGTATAAACTAATGTACAGAATGTATTACACAAGAGACAAAAATTCACAAATTCTACAGCACAACGACAGAGTGATGTCTTAAGTGTAAAACTAACAATGCCTTCTGGAATGCTATAAAGTTGTGGGCGGAGTTAGAAAGTTGGCTATCAGAAGTATTACAATGTAAACTGACTTTTAATCCGTCTGTCTGCATATTTCAAGACATGGCATATGAGGGTGCAGTGAGATACCCGATGGGTTGGATGATACTTTTCTCGTCAATCATCTTTTAAAAAATGTATACTTAAAAACTGGACATCAACCAATCCTCCATTGTTAACACAATGGAAAGGTCAAATGCTTTATTATCTAAATGTTGAAAGTGCATGGGCCACGGAGAGAAACAAAATGGTGCAGTTTGAGGCCATGTGGCGGAGAGTGATACTGGCGCTGGAGATGGGGGTGTGAGCAGGTGGGTCTGGGCAGGGGTGATGTTGTGGATGTTTGTGTGATGTTGTGGATGTTTGTGTGATGTTGTGGATGTTTGTGTGATGTTGTGGATGTTTGTGTGATGTTGTGGATGATTGTGTGATGTTGTGGATGATTGTGTGATGTTGTGGATGTTTGTGTGTCTGTTTGTTGTCGTATGTTTTGTATTGAAAACAAAAATAATGAAAATATGCCACACAAGTCAAGTTCTCTGCTTTAAGTCTTAGTGCTTTTATATGGAATTGTTTTAAGAAAGGTATACCAAGGATCATTTAGTTATTTGATTTTTAATACCCCTTGAAGTATCCCAAGAAACATGAAACATTTATTTGATAAACTGCTAAAAAATCTGAAGGAAGTTGGTTCTGAAGTGTCTGTCCTATATCTGAGAGATATAAGCAAGATCAGGAAAAAATATATATGTTTTATTTTACATGTATTTAATCCTTATTTTTGGCACTAAACAGTCTCCATATAAACAGTGCAATCGGAAAGTATTCAGACCCCTTTATTTTTACACATTCTGTTAAGTCACAGCCTTATTCTAAAATGGATTAAATTATATTTTTTCTCATTAAAACCCACAATACCCCATAATGACAAAGCGAAAACAGGTTTAGAGATTTTGTTTGCAAAAAAAAAAGAAATAAATACCTTATTTACATAAGTATTCAGACCCTTTCCTATGATACTCGAAATTGAGCTCAGGTGCATCCTGTTTCCATTGATCATCCTTGAGATGTTTCTACAAGTTGATTGGAGTCCACCTGTAGTAAATTCAATTGATTGGACATGATTTGGAAAGGCACACACTTGTCTATATAAGGTCCCAGAGTTGACAGTGCATGTCAGAGCAGAAACCAAGCCATGAGGTCGAAGGAATTGTCTGTAGAGCTCCAAGACAGGATTGTGTCGAGGCACAGATCAGGGGAAGGGTACCAAAACATTTCTGCAGCATCGAAGGTTCCCAAGAACACAGTGGCCTCATTCTTAAATGGAAGAAGTTTGGAACCACCAATACTCTTCCTAGGGCTGCCGCCTGGCCAAACTGAGCAATCTGGGGAGAAGGACCTATAACCCGATGGTCACACTGACAGAGCTCCAGAGTTCTTCTATGGAGATGGGGAACCTTCCAGAAGGCCAACCATCTCTGCAGTACTACACCAATCAGGCCTTTATGTTAGAGTGGCCAGACAGAAGCCACTCCTCAGTAAAAGGCACATGACAGCCCAATTGGAGTTTGTCAAAAGGCACCTAAAGGACTCTCAGACCATGAGAAACAAGATTCTCTGGTCTGATGAAACCAAGATTGAACTCTTTGGCCTGAATGTCTGGAGGAAACCTGGCACCATCCCTACGATGAAGCATGGTGGTGGCAGCATCATGCTGTTGGGATGTTTTTCAGTGGCAGGGACTGGGAGACTAGTCAGATCGAGGGAAAGATGAACGGAGCAAAGTACAGAGAGATCCTTGATGAAAACCTGCTCCAGGGCGCTCAGGACCTCAGACTGGGGCCAAGGTTCATCTTCCAACAGGACAACGACTCTAAGCACACAGCCAAGATAATGCAGGAGTGGCTTCGGGACAAGTCTCTGAATGTTCTTGAGTAGCCCAGCCAGAGCCCGGACTTGAACTCGATCGAACATCTCTGGAGAGACCTGAAAATAGCTGTGCAGCGACGCTCCCCATCCAACCTGACAGAGCTTGAGAGGATCTGCAGAGAAGAATGGGAGAAACTCCCCAAATACATGTGTGCCAAGCTTGTAGCATCATATCCAAGAAGACTCGAGGCTGTAATCGCTGCCAAAGGTGCTTCAACAAAGTACTAAGTAAAGGGTCTGAATACATCCATTTATTATTGTTTTATAAATTTGCTAACGTTTCTAAAAACCTGTTTTGCTTTTTCATTATGGGGTATTGTGTGTAGATTGATGAGGGAAAAAAACAATTTAATCAATTTTAGAATAAGGCTGTAACGTAACAAAATGTGAAAATAGTCAAGGGGTCTGAATACTTTCTGAATGATCCATCCAATTTTTCAACTGGTTCCGTGGGACCTTCTGACGAGTCTTGTGAGGCCTGTGGACGTCCTAGAGCAAAACAACCAACATGTACGTGTTTGTGAGAGTCGCATCTTTCCTAAGAGGGGTCATAGTGTGTAGTCCAAATTGTTCACTACAGACTTTTTGTGAGAAGACTGATTTTCGGGATGTTTCATGGTCTGACAAACACCGTTCTAGCTCTCTCCCACACAGATGCAGAGCTGCGACATCGGCGGATGTGGTGGATTGAGATATCTCTAGCTTAAATTGACAGATTTATATGGGGCTTTTTAAGGGGTTGTGGAAATCAACTCTAGGTAAACAGATACTCTAGGTCACATTCATGCACACATACACACACACTTACATGCATGTGCGCACACACACACACACACACACACACACACACACTACGCTGTGATGAAACAGAAAACTACAAATAAAACCCTGGGGAGAGGGAGAGAGAAGAGAGGGAGAGAGGAGAGAGGGAGAGAGGAGCAGAGGAGAGTAGAGAGGGAGAGAGAAAAGAGGGAGAGAGGAGAGAGACAGAGAGAAGAGAGGGAGAGAGGAGAGAGGGAGAGAGAAGAGAGGGAGAGAGGAGAGAGGGAGAGAGAAGAGAGGGAGAGAGGAGAGATAGAGAGAGGCGCAGAGGAGAGTAGAGAGGGGCTCTCTTAACTATCAAAGATGGGGAGCTGCCTGCCTTGGAGTTGGGAGGACAGGCTGCTTCAGAGTGTGCCTGCCTGCCTGCCTGCCTGATTGCTTGTGTATGTACCTTCACTTCAGAGTACTTCTATAAAATGCTATGCTCAGCCCTGTTCCCTCTCTCTCCTCTCTCAGTGAGAGGTTGCCAACACCTTTTTTAATCAGGCCATGCCGCTACACCAGGCTATGACAGGCTGTGACAGGCTGTGACAGGTATACGAGGCTACGCTGGGGGGGGGATAAATAGCAAGTATGATTAGCATAATGCATCACTAACAGATACATCTTTCAAATCCCCAGCGGTTTCCCTCAGGGTGCAACTAACACATCCCCTCTAATACAGTCTGAATATATTTCATTGGACAAACACATCGTTATGTAAAACATGAGTTTGTGTCAAGAATACAACAAGATAAGAATGTAATCTAAAATAGTAGCAAGGTAATAAAATCACAAACCACATTTTTTTCAGTCATTCTCACGTACTAGATCATTTCTAGTTTTCCCCACAAGATCTCACGGTTGTCCTCTCCTCACCTCTCCCTTCCACAAACACAGTACTGATGGTCGTGTAACAGTCTAACAGGTAAGACCGAAACACCCAGTCAGGATCATACAGCAGCAGAACCTTCAACAGCCCTTCATCAGACACACTCAATCAATCAATTTTATTTTATATAGCCCTTCTTACATCAGCTAATATCTCGAAGTGCTGTACAGAAACCCAGCCTAAAACCCCAAAACAGCTAGTAATGCAGGTGTAGAAGCACGGTGGCTAGGAAAAAACTCCCTAGAAAGGCGAAAGCCTAGGAAGAAACCTAGAGAGGAACCAGGCTATGAGGGGTGGCCAGTCCTCTTCTGGCTGTGCCGGGTGGAGATTATAACAGAACCATGCCAAGATGTTCAAAAATGTTCATAAGTGACAAGCATGGTCAAATAATAATCAGGAATAAATCTCAGTTGGCTTTTCATAGCCGATCATTAAGAGTTGAAAACAGCAGGTCTGGGACAGGTAGGGGTTCCATAACCGCAGGCAGAACAGTTGAAACTGGAATAGCAGCAAGGCCAGGCGGACTGGGGACAGCAAGGAGTCACCACGGCCGGTAGTCCCGACGCGATGGTCCTAGGGCTCAGGTCTCTCAGTTGGCTTTTCATAGCCGATCATTAAAGAGTTGAAAACAGCAGGTCTGGGACAGGTAGGGGGGTTTCGTAGCCGCAGGCAGAACAGTTGAAACTGGAATAGCAGCAAGGCCAGGCGGACTGGGGACAGCAAGGTGTCATCATGCCCGGTAGTCCTGACCGTATGGTCCTAGGGCTCAGGTTCTCAGAGAGAAAGAGAGAACGAGAGAATTAGAGAGAGCATACTTAAATTCACACAGGACACTGGATAAGACAGGAGAAGTACTCCAGGTATAACCAACTAATCCCAGCCCCCCGACACATAAACTACTGCAGCATAAATACTGGAGGCTGAGACAGGAGCGGTCCGGAGACACTGTGGCCCCATCCGAAGAAACCCCCGGACAGGGCCAAACAGGAAGGATATAACCCCACCCACTCCGCCCAAAGCACAGCCCCCGCACCACTAGAGGGATATCCCCAACCACCAACTTACAATCCTGAGACAAGGCCGAGTATAGCCCACAGAGGTCTCCACCACAGCACAAACCAAGGGGGGGCGCCAACCCAGACAGGAAGATCACGTCAGTAACTCAACCCCACTCAAGTGACGCACCCCCTCCCAGGGACGGCATGAAAGAGCACCAGCAAGCCAGTGACTCAGCCCCTGCAACAGGGTTAGAGGCAGAGAACCCCAGTGGAGAGGGGAACCGGCCCGGCAGAGACAGCAAGGGCTGTTCGTTGCTCCAGCCTTTCCGTTCACCTTCACACTCCTGGGCCAGACTACACTCAATCATATGACCTACTGAAGAGATAGAAGTCTTCAGTAAAGACTTAAAGGTTGAGACCGAGTCTGCGTCTCTCACATGGGTAGGCAGACTGTTCCATAAAAATGGAGATCTATAGGAGAAAGCCCTGCCTCCCGCTGTTTGCTTAGAAATTCTAGGGACAATTAGGAGGCTCGTGCCTTGTGACCGTAGCGTACGTATTGGTATGTACGGCAGGACCAACTCGGAAAGATAGGTAGGAGCAAGCCCATGTAACGTCTTTATAGGTTAACAGTAAAACCTTGAAATCAGCCCTTGCCTTGCAACAGGAAGCCAGTGTAGGGAAGCTAGCACTGGAGTAATATGATCAAATTTCTTGGTTCTAGTCAGGATTCTAGCAGCCGATTTAGCACTAACTGAAGTTTATTTAGTGCTTTATCCGGGTAGCCGGAAAATAGAGCATTGCAGTAGTCTAACCTAGAAGTAACAAATGCATGGATTAATTTTTCTGCATCATTTTTGGACAGAAAATTTCTGATTTTTGCAATGTTACGTAGATGGAAAAAAGCTGTCCTTGGAAACAGTCTTGATATGTTCGTCAAAAGAGAGATCAGGGTCAAGAGTAACACCGAGGTCCTTCACAGTTTTATTTGAGACGACTTTACAACCATCTAGATGAATTGTCAGATTTAACAGAAGATCTCTTTGTTTCTTGGGACCTAGAACAAGCATCTCTGTTTTGTCCGAAGTTTAAAAAGTGAAAAAGTTTTCAGCCATCCACTTCCTTATGTCTGAAACACAGGCTTCTAGCGAGGGCAATTTTGGGGCTTCACCATGTTTCATTGAAATGTACAGCTGTGTGTCATCCGCATAGCAGTGAAAGTTAACATTATGTTTTCGAATAACATCCCCAAGAGGTAAAATATATAGTGAAAACAATAGTGGTCCTAAAACGGAACCTTGAGGAACACCGAAATGTACAGTTGATTTGTCGGAGGACAGACCATTCACAGAGACAAACTGATATCTTTCCGACAGGTAGGATCTAAACCAGGCCAGAACTTGTCCGTGTAGACCAATTTGGGTTTCCAGTCTCTCCAAAAGAATGTGGTGATCGATGGTGTCAAAGGCAGCACTAAGGTCTAGTAGCACGAGGACAGATGCAGAGCCTCGGGTCTGACGCCATTAAAGGTCATTTACCACCTTCACAAGTGCAGTCTCAGTGCTATGATGGGGGTCTAAAACCAGACTGAAGCATTTCGTATACATTGTTTGTCTTCAGAAAGGCAGTGAGTTGCTGCGCAACAGCTTTTTCTAAAATTTTTGAGAGGAATGGAAGATTCGATATAGGCCGATAGTTTTTTATATTTTCCGGGTCAAGGTTTGGCTTTTTCAAGAGAGGCTTTATCACTGCCACTTTTAGTGAGTTTGGTACACATCCGGTGGATAGAGAGCTGTTTATTATGTTCAACATAGGAGGGCCAAGCACAGGGAAGCAGCTCCTTCAGCAGTTTAGTAGGAATAGGATCCAGTATGCAGCTTGAAGGTTTAGAGGCCATGATTATTTTCATCATTGTGTCAAGAGATATAGTACTAAAACACTTAAGTGTCTCTCCCGATCCCAGGCCCTCGCAGAGCTGTGCAGATCCAGGACAGCTAAGCCCTGGAGGAATACGCAGATTCAAAGAGGAGTCCGTAATTTGCTTTCTAATGGTCATGATCTTTTCCTCAAAGAAGTTCATGAATTTATCACTGCTGAAGTGAAAGCCATCCTCTCTTGGGGAATGCTGCTTTTTAGTTAGCTTTGCAACAGTATCAAAAAGAAATTTTGGATTGTTCTTATTTTCCCTCAATTAAGTTGGAAAAGTAGGATGATCGAGCAGCAGTGAGGGCTCTTCGGTACTGCACGGTACTGTCTTTCCAAGCTAGTCGGAAGACTTCCAGTTTGGTGTGGCGCCATTTCCGTTCCAATTTCCTGGAAGCTTGCTTCAAAGCTCGGGTATTTTCTGTATACCAGGGAGCTAGTTTCTTATGACAAATGTTTTTCGTTTTTAGGGGTGCAACTGCATCTAGGGTATTGCGCAAGGTTAAATTGAGTTCCTCAGTTAAGTGGTTAACTGATTTTTGTCCTCTGACGTCCTTGGGTAGGCAGAAGGAGTCTGGAAGGGCATCAATGAATTTTTGTGTTGTTTGTGTCCTCATACTCTGTGGACCCTTTTGAGTTGAAAATACTTTTTTTTTTTTTTCATAGCTGATCTCACATGTCATAATCAGTCCAAGTGCACTGATAACCCCATGCATCAACCTGATAACCCCGATAACCTGATAACCCCCGATAACCTGATAACCCCATGCATCAACCTGATAACACCGATAACCTGATAACCCCATGCATCAACCTGATAACCCCATGCATCAACCTGATAACCCCGATAACCTGATAACCCCATGCATCAACCTGATAACACCGATAACCTGATAACCCCATGCATCAACCTGATAACACCGATAACCTGATAACCCCATGCATCAACCTGATAACACCGATAACCTGATAACCCCATGCATCAACCTGATAACACCGATAACCTGATAACCCCATGCATCAACCTGATAACACCGATAACCTGATAACCCCATGCATCAACCTGATAACCTGATAACCCCATGCATCAACCTGTTAACACCGATAACCTGATAACCCCATGCATCAACCTGATAACACCGATAACCTGATAACCCCATGCATCAACCTGTTAACACCGATAACCTGATAACCCCATGCATCAACCTGATAACACCGATAACCTGATAACCCCATGCATCAACCTGATAACCCCGATAACCTGATAACCCCATGCATCAACCTGATAACCCCGATAACCTGATAACCCCATGCATCAACCTGATAACCCCGATAACCTGATAACCCCATGCATCAACCTGATAACACCGATAACCTGATAACCCCATGCATCAACCTGATAACACCGATAACCTGATAACATGCATCAACCTGATAACACCGATAACCTGATAACCCCATGCATCAACCTGATAACACCGATAACCCACCCATCAAACAGACAAACCTTACAAGCTGTTTCAAACCAGGGAGACGGGGTAAAAAAAACACATTTATATGTCATATGTCAGGTCCACTTTGTTTTTAAAACACTGAACCAAAATAGAGACGCAACATGTAACAATTTCAAAGATTTTACTGAGTTACAGTTCATATAAGGATATCAGTCAATTGAAATACATTTATTAGGCCCTAATCTCTGGATTTCACATGACTGGGAATACAGATATGCATCTGTTGGTCACAGATACCTTTTTAAAAAAGGTAGGGGCGTGGATCAGAAAACCAGTCAGTATCTGGTGTGACCACCACCATTGGCCTCTTGCAGCGCGACACATCTCCTTCGCATAGAGTTGATCAGGCTGTTGATTGTGTCCTGTGGAATGTTGTCCCAATCCTCTTCAATGGCTGTGCGAAGTTGCTGGATATTGGCGGTGTTACGGATACAGGTATCCTGTGTCCTGTGTTTTCTCTCCTTCTGCCCTAATCACAGGTGTCCTGTATGTTCCTGATTGGTGGTCGTTGAGGTGTCTGCTGATTGGACCAATCAGTGAACATTCCTGTGCAATGCACCACCTGTTACTCGTTTGTTCAATCACACATTCCATTGTATAAAAACCAGTCTTGTGTTTGTTGAGAGAGAGAGAATATTTCCGTATGTGAGTATGGACACGGTGGTGTCCTGTTTTTGATTACTCACTAAGTTGCTGTTTACTATGATTGGTAATTCTGTTAGACTACTGTTTTGTATGTGAGTAATGGATACTGTGATGTCCTTTGTTTAGAGTACTCACTAAGTTGCTGGTTACTCTGTTTGGTAACTATTGTGTGTTTCTGGGAAAAGGGGAGTTTGAGCTAGCTGCCCTTGGGCATACATTTCCCGTAGAAAGAACTGTCTATAAACACTAGTTAGACCTGAGCGGACCACCCACTGTATTTTTGTATGGTAGCAGTAGCCTAGCGGTTCTTGAGGCAGGCAAGATCAGTTTAGGGGTGTTTTTACACTATTATTTCATTTCTTGGGTCCTGCTCAGCCCCTTTTCCCAATCCTTTACCGTGTGTTCAGAAATAAACCATTTGTGTTTGACGGTAGTTCATGGTAGTTGTGTCATATTTGTTCTCACTGTTCCATGCCACACTTATAATTTACATGCATTATGTTACGGGTCTCATGTCCATCACCCTAGACGTTCAAAGCCACGGGGTTCGTAACATAAAGTGGGGGCTCGTCCGGGATCTATCCCATGCTACTCATGTAAATTAGTCAGTGTCTGGTTCAGTGTTGAGCTTGGCAGCTGTAACTACCTGTTTTTTTGTGTGTTCAGTAGTCGACGGCTCGTGTTGCTAGTAGGATGGCTACTTTTGAGTTGGGAGGCATTTTTGGAAAACCCTACGTGGGAGGTTTTTGATAATTGCCGTAGAGTGGATCTACAGGCTGTGGCTGACCACTTTTCTGTACCCATACCGAGGGGTTTAGTGAAAGCAGAAGTTAGGGAAGTAGTGCTAGCGATATTGTTAAACGAGCGAGTGCTTGAGTTACCGCCGCCTGAGTCTGCTGCTCCTGTAGGGGATGTGGTTGCTGTTCCTGTAAGCCCATCAGTGTCTGAGGACGAGGCTCCAGCCACATTGCCCCGTTATGACCCACTCTCCCCACTGACTGACAGTGATGCCAGGATCGATGTCCGCTCGACACGGCTCCAAATGGAGGCGGAAGAGCGGGCACAAATCAGGCAAGACAAGCTGGAGATGCGTAAGCTAGAGGCAGAACAGGAGACGCGTAAGCTAGAGGCAGAACAGGAGACGCGTAAGCTAGAGGCAGAACAGGAGACGCGTAAGCTAGAGGCAGAACTGGAGACGCGTAAGATGGAAATGGAGATGTGTAAGATGGAACTGGAGGTGCGTAAAATGGAACTAGAGGCAGAAACAGCGAGGTTAGTCTCTGCTAATACTATGCCTGCTAGTGAGCCATCCTCACCAGCTGTGTCATCTGCTACGTTTGATATTAGTAGGCAGATCACCTTGGTACCTGTGTTCAGGGAGTCAGAGGTTGATTCCTATTTCAGTGTGTTTGAACGTATAGCGGTAGCATTGAAATGGCCCGACGAGGTATGGTGCCTATTACTTCAGTGTAAACTAACAGGTAAAGCCCAAGAGGTTCTGGCAGCGCTACCTCTTGAAGACAGTTTGAATTATGAAGTGGTCAAAGCTACTGTTCTTCGTGCCTATGAGCTTGTTCCTGAGGCATATCGACAAAGATTTAGGTCTCATAAAAAAGTCTCCTACTCAGACTTATGTGGAGTTTGCTAGAGACAAAGGAAATCTGTTTGACAAATGGCACAGTGCTAGTAAGGTAACTGATTTTAACTCTCACGGGAGTTAATCTTGTTAGAAGAGTTTAAAAATTGCTTACCGGGAACGCATTGTAGTTTATCTGAACGAACAGAAAGTATCCTCACTGTCGGAAGCGTCTGTATTGGCAGACGAGTTTGTGTTGACGCATAAGAGCGTGTTTTTCGGCTGCGTACGGAGAGCAGGGCTGCGGAGTTGCTAACTTTTAGTCCTAGTCGACCAGCAGTACATCCAGCACGCCCAAAAGATGTGCGTCACTGTTTCTATTGTCATAAGGTGGGACATTTGGTTAGTGATTGTTTTTTGCTTAAACGCAAACCGGGGATGCCTCAGCACGCCAGGCCGCCAACGGGTGTTGGACTGATTCGTACGGTTGTAAGGCCGGAATCAAGACAGAGGCCTCATAGTGAATGTGGTTTGAAAGTCCCTGTCCCAGATCACAGTTATGAACCGTTCATTTTTGAGGGATTTGTTTCTATATCAGATGACGAAGCGTCTCAGCGTCCAGTTAGAATCCTTAGAGATACTGGTGCGGCGCAGTCGTTCATACTAGCTGATGTGTTGCCCTTGTCTAATAATACATATTGTGGTTCCAGTGTGTTAGTACAAGGAATTGAAATGGGTTTCGTCCCAGTGCCATTGCACTTTGTGAACGTACACTCTGAGTTAGTCAGTGGATTGTTCAGAGTTGGCGTACGTCCTATGTTGCCAGTAAAAGGTGTGACATTTATAATGGGCAACGATATTGTCGGAGGAAAGGTAATACCCATATTGGAGGTATTGGATAAAAAGTGACCAGTCTCTCTCCGAGGAGCTGGCACAGGGTTATCCAGATGTGTTCCCCGCTTGTGCTGTCACACGTGCTCAAGCACGACAAGTGGGTGAAGTGATAGATTTGTCAGACACGATTATATTCAGAGAGTGTGACCCAGAGGATAGTTCGGGTGCTACCTCTGGTAAGCTGGTGCAGTCTGACCAACAGTCCAGAGAAAGGAAGAAGGATGTGGAACTTGTTGCTGAGGCAATACAGTTACCAGTTACTCGTGAGCAGCTGATCGCTAACCAACAGGTTGACATTAGCCTGGCTAAATGTTTTTCTAGTGTTGTCTCAGAGGACGAGCTAAAGAAGAAAAACATGGCATACTTCATTGATGGTAATCTCCTCATGCGTAAATGGACATCCCATGTTGACGCTGGCGGAGATTGGAATGCTGTTTACCAAATAGTGATTCCTACAGCCTTTCGACCAAATGTTTTATCCCTCGCTCATGATCACCAGTGGTCCGGACATCTGGGAGTCACCAAGACTTATGATCGTGTTTTGCGACATTTCTTTTGGCCTGGCTTAAAACAAGATGTGGCTCAGTTCTGTCGGACTTGCCACACCTGTCAAGTAGTTGGGAAACCGAACCAGGTTATTTCCCCCGCGCCTCTTTGTCCCATACCGGCCATAGGTGAACCATTCGAACATGTGATGGTTGATTGTGTTGGACCATTACCAAAAACAAAATCTGGTAACCAGTTTATGTTGACAATTATGTGTGTGGCCACCAGGTACCCAGAGGCCATTCCTCTGCGAAGGATTACTGCTCGGTGGTGAGTAAAGCGTTGATCAAATTCTTCTCAACTTTTGGATTACCTAAGGTGATACAAACTGATCAGGGTACGAATTTCCTTTCTAAACTTTTCAAACAAGTGTTAAAATCCTTGTCAGTTATACACCGTGTGTCAAGCGCATATCACCCAGAGTCTCAGGGTGCGCTTGAACGTTGGCATCAGACCCTGAAGTCTATGCTCCGTAAATATTGCTTGGAATCTGAGAAAGATTGGGATGAGGGAGTTCCTCTAGTGTTGTTTGCTGTCCGTGAGACAGTACAGGAATCCCTAGGGTTCAGCCCAGCTGAACTGGTGTTTGGACACACCATGAGAGGACCTATGAAAGTCCTTAAGGATCAGTTTTTGTCACAAGAGTTGTGTGTGAAAGAAAATGTGTTGGACTACGTTAGTCGCTTCGTGAGCGCCTACATGCTGCCTGTGCTCTAGCAAAGGAAGCGCTGTCTTCCTCACAGAAACGGATGAAACGACACTATGACACACAGGCTGTTTCTCGTTCACTGCAGCCAGGTGACCGAGTTCTTGTGTTGTTGCCTGTGCCAGGAGCGTCATTGTCAGCACGTCTCTCTGGTCCTTATGTCATTGAAAAGAAACTAACTGAAACTGACTATGTGATACAGACTCCTGATAGAAAACGCCAATCTCGTGTGTGCCACGTTAACATGTTGAAGACATACCACAACAGACCCGTCACTCAGGTAGACAGTCCAGAGAAACTGGCCGAGTCGGCTGTCTCTGTTGCTGCTACGGCTGTAGTGGGAGGTCATGTTAATGATGTGGACGGAGATGGTTTGGAGTTGCGCAATACTCAGCAGCAGTGTGCTAGATTGCCCAATTCAGAGATGCTGCTGTCTCTCCCGTCAAGCCTGATTCATTTAACGGACAGACAGTCAGATGATATTGTGAGACTATTACACAGCTTTCCATGTCTTTTTAATGATGTTCCTACATGTACAAATGTGTTAGAACATGACATTAATGTTGGAAACGCTGCACCTATCAAGCAACATCCTTATCGTGTCAACGTCGCTAAGAGAAAGATAATGAGGGGTGAGGTCGGTTATTTGCTGGAGAATAACCTGGCTATGCCAAGTTCAAGTCCTTGGAGTTCTCCGTGCATTCTGGTTCCTAAACCTGATGGGACATCCAGATTATGTACGGACTATCGGAAAGTCAATGCGGTCACAGTGCCCGACTCGTTCCCGTTACCCAGACTGGATGACTGTATTGATACTGTTGGTGCTGCTACTTATGTAACCAAATTAGATCTTCTAAAAGGTTGACTGGCAGGTGCCGTTAACCCCACGTGCCTCCGACATCTCTGCATTTGTGACCCCAGATCACTTCCTACAATATGCTGTCATGGCATTTGGGATGCGGAACGCACCAGCCACTTTCCAACGCCTGGTTAACACAGTATTGGCTGGAGTTCCTAATTGTAGTGCTTACCTTGATGATCTGGTAATTTATTCAACTGAGTGGTCTGATCATGTTAACACTCTAAGGGTAGTGTGTGAATGTCTAGCAACCGCTTCTCTAACCCTGAACTTAGCAAAGTGCGAGTTTGGGAAGGCCACTGTTACTTATCTTGGTAAACAGGTCGGCCATGGTCAGGTGCGCCCCTCTAGATGCCAAGGTCTCAGCTATAAACGCATTTCCCGCACCTACCACCAGAAGAGAGCTACGCCCTTTTTTAGGGATGGTTGGCTACTACCGTAGTTTCTGTAAAAATTTCTCTGCGGTAGTTGCTCCATTAACGGATTTGCTCAGTCCGGCGAGAAAATTTGTATGGTCTGAAGATTGTTGTACTGCTTTCAACACTGCTAAAGCACTCTTGTGTAGTACTCCTGTTCTTGCTGCGCCAGATTTTGAGCGGCCGTTTAAACTGGAGGTAGATGCAAGTGCCAGAGGTGCTGGTGCTGTTCTACTGCAGCAAGACCAGAGTGGAGTGGACCATCCTGTCTGTTATTTTTCACGGAAATTTAGCAAATGTCAGACAAACTATTCCACCATTGAACAAGAAGCTCTAGCTTTGTTGTTAGCTCTGCAGTACTTTGAAGTTTATGTTGGTTCCAGTGCATTACCAGTGGTAGTGTATACTGACCATAACCCCTTAGTTTTTCTCCACCGGATGTACAACCAGAACCAACGCCTTATGCGTTGGGCACTTGTCGTGCAAAATTATAATTTGGAGATCCGCCACAAAAAGGGGTTAGATAATGTGATGGCAGATGCTTTGTCTCGTGTTTGATGATCTAGGTTTTTTTTGTTATCCTGGCAGGATGATTATTGAATTTTGGGTGTTGTGATAGTACGTGTGTCGCAAACCATTGTGGTTTGCTCTTTTAAGGGTGGGGAGTGTTACGGATACAGGTATCCTGTGTCCTGTGTTTTCTCTCCTTCTGCCCTAATCACAGGTGTCCTGTATGTTCCTGATTGGTGGTCGTTGAGGTGTCTGCTGATTGGACCAATCAGTGAACATTCCTGTGCAATGCACCACCTGTTACTCGTTTGTTCAATCACACATTCCATTGTATAAAAACCAGTCTTGTGTTTGTTGAGAGAGAGAGAATATTTCAGTATGTAGTATGGACACGGTGGTGTCCTGTTTTTGATTACTCACTAAGTTTCTGTTTACTATGATTGGTAATTCTGTTAGACTACTGTTTTGTATGTGAGTAATGGATACTGTGATGTCCTTTGTTTAGAGTACTCACTAAGTTGCTGGTTACTCTGTTTGGTAACTATTGTGTGTTTCTGGGAAAAGGGGAGTTTGAGCTAGCTGCCCTTGGGCATACATTTCCCGTAGAAAGAACTGTCTATAAACACTAGTTAGACCTGGAGCGGACCACCCACTGTATTTTTGTATGGTAGCAGTAGCCTAGCGGTTCTTGAGGCAGGCAAGATCAGTTTAGGGGTGTTTTACACTATTGTTTCATTTCTTGGGTCCTGCTCAGCCCTTTTTCCCAATCCTTTACCGTGTGTTCAGAAATAAACCATTTGTGTTTGACGGTAGTTCATGGTAGTTGTGTCATATTTGTTCTCACTGTTCCATGCCACACTTATAATTTACATGCATTATGTTACGGGTCTCATGTCCATCACCCTAGACGTTCAAAGCCACGGGGTTCGTAACAGGCGGGAACTGGAACACGCTGTCGTACACGTCGATCCAGAGCATCCCAAACATGCTCAATGGGTGACATGTCTGGTGAGTATGCAGGCCATGGAAGAACTGGGACATTTTCAGCTTCCAGGAATTGTGTACAGATCCTTGCGACATTATCATGCTGAAACATGAGGTGATGGTGGCAGATGAATGGCACGACAATGGGCCTCAGGATCTCATCACGGTATCTCTGTGCATTCAAATTGCCATCGATAAAATGCAATTGTGTTTGTTGTCCGTAGCTTATGCCTGCCCATACCATAACCCCCACCGCCACCATGGGGCACTCTGTTCACAACGTTGACATCAGCAAACCGCTCGCCCACACAACGCCATACACGTGGTCTGAGGTTGTGAGGCCGGTTGGACGTACTGCCAAATTCTCTAAAACGCAGGTAGAGAAATTAACATTCAATTCTCTGGCAACAGCTCTGGTGGACATTCCTGCAGTCCGCATGCCAATTGCACTCTCCCTCAAAACTTGAGACATCTGTGGCATTCTGTTATGTGACAAAACGGCACATTTTAGAGTGGCCTTTTATTGTCCCCAGCACATGGTGCACCTGTGTAATGATCATGCTGTTTAATCAGCTTCTTGATATGCCACACTTGTCAGGTGGATGGATTGTCTTGGCAAAGGAGAAATGCTCACTAACAGGGTTGTAAACAAATTTGGGCACAGAATTTGAGAGAAAATAAGCTTTTTGTGCACATGGAAAATGTCTAGGATCTTTTATTTCAGCCCATGAAACAGGGGACCAACACTTTACATGTTGCATTTATATTTTTTGTTCAGTGTTTCAGGGGGTATGAAAAAAAATTAAAAATTAAAAATTAAAAAATATAATGTATGCACTAACTAACTGTAAGTCGCTCTGGATAAGAGCGTCTGCTACATGACTAAAATGTAAATGTAAATGTAATATGGGATTTGGGGAAAAGTTGAGTTTTCTGAAGGATAAAAAAAAAAAATTGTTAAATTATTTTCTTTGATGTATACCTTATATGTTTACATTAACATTTCCACCCTCTTCTCCCTTATCAATTCATTTGAAATTAAACTTCAGTTGCATGTGAATAAAAATCTGAACACTTGCCAGAAAGTCAAGAGCTCATATCTCTGTTAGCCCAAAGTGTAAAATAACAGCAAATCTTACCCTGGCGAACTGGTGGTACACCATCCATGCAATCAGACAATCTCATCCTTTTGAATCCCACTTGTCTGGTTGTTCCACATTAATATTCCCACTAGTGATCGCTGGGATTATGATATTATTATTAGCTCTTTAGAGAATCAGAATAAACATGAGGGTAGTTGAGACACTTGATCTATCGCGGTGCACCATGGGACTTCCTGGTTCTGTGAACATCATTAAGGATAAATTGGCACTTGGAACCCGTCAATCTTTGAAGCATTAGGAGTGTTGATGTGTTGATCACTGGGTTATCTCCAGTCTCCTCAGTCCGCCTTCAAATCCTTTCATCCTCAATTCTTATTGATCAGTAACTAAAGACTGAATTAGATATGCGTAGCTAATTGAACGCAGTAGAAATGTTGCTATTTAGGCTATGCTGAAGACACACAGTTGTAATATGTGGGTCTACATTTCTAGCTGATGATAAATGTGATGGTAGTGAAGCAGGGAATCTCCTCTCCTCTCACTGTAACATGATACTATGGAGAATTAGCTACAGCTGTCTAGACTGTCCTAAACCACACAACGTCTCCATGACGTTACCTTGGGTTACAGCTGTCCAGACAACGTCTCCATGACGTTACCTTGGGTTACAGCTGTCTAGACAACGTCTCCATGACGTTACCTTGGGTTACAGCTGTCCAGACAACGTCTCCATGACGTTACCTTGGGTTACAGCTGTCTAGACAACGTCTCCATTAGGTTACCTTGGCTTTGTTGTTGTCTTTTTGTGTTGACTGTTAAAAAGGCACAGTGACACTTGATAGTACACTACAAAAGTATGTGGACACCCCTTAAAATTAGCGGATTTGGTGATTTCAGCCACACCCGTTGCTGACAGGTGTATAAAATCGAGCTCACAGCCATGCAATCTCCATAGACAAACATTGGCAGTAGAATGGCTTTACTGACGAGCTCAGTGACTTTCAACATGGCACCGTCATAGAATGCCACCTTTCCAACAAGTCACTTCGTAAAAATGTTGCCATGCTATGCTGCCTCGGTCAACTGTAAGTGCTGTTATTGTGACATGGAAACGTCTAAGAGCAGCCGCGAAGTGGTAGGCCACACAAGCTCACGGAAAGCGACCACCGAGTGCTGAAGCGTCTGTTCTCGGTTGCAACACTCACTATCGAGTTCCAAACTGCCTCTGGAAGCAACGTCAGCATAAATAACTGTTTGACGGGAGCTTCATGAAATGGGTTTTCATGGCCAAGCAGCTGCACACAAGCCTAAGATCACCATGCGCAATGCCAAGCGTCGGCTGGAGTGGTGTAAAGCTCACCGCCATTGGACTCTGGAGCAGTGGAAACGCGTTCTCTGGAGTGATGAATCATGCTTCACCATCTGGCAGTCTGACGGATGAATCTGAGTTTGGCGGATGCCAGGAGAACGCTACCTGCCCCAATGCATAGTGCCAATTGTACAGTTTGGTGGAGGAGAAATAATGGTCTGGGGCTGTTTTTCAAGGTTTGGGCAAGGCCCCTTAGATCCAGTGAAGCTAAATCTTAACGCTACAGCATACAATGACATTCTTGACAATTCTGTGCTTCCAACTTTGTGGCAACAGTTTGGGGAAGGCCCTTTCCTGTTTCAGCATTACAATGCCCCTGTGCACAACGCGAGGTCCATACAGAAATGGTTTGTCGAGATCGGTGTGGAAGAACTTGACTGGCCTGCACAGAGCCCTGACCTAAACCCCATCGAACACCTTTGGGATGAATTGGAACGCCGACTGCGAGCCAGGCCTAATCGGCCAACATCAGCGCCCGACCTCACTAATGATCTTGTGGCTGAATGGAAGCAAGTCCCCGCAGCAATGTTCCAACATCTAGTGGAAAGCCTTCCCAGAAGAGTGGAGGCTGTTATAGCAGCAAAGGGGGGGACCAACTCCATATTAATGCCCATGATTTTGAAATGAGATGTTGGACGAGCGGGTGTCCACATACTTTTGGTCATGTAGTGAACTGATGGTAGATTAGAGTTGACATGTGGACTCATTCTGTTACCTTTTCTTCAGGAACATGGATACCGCCATAATTGCCATATTATTGCTATAATTGCAGAAATGCAAACAAATATATAATTGCAGTTCTGATTGCAACACATCCCACCAGATTTTTTAATCCCAGTAGCTAAAAGCTGGTCTGCTATCTAATTCTGGTCAGTTCCAAAAATGGCATTTATTCTATGTGGAGCTCAGTGAGATTTATAGAAAGCTGCTTCATAACTGTAACTGTTCCTGTGACCTTCTTAAAGCTCCGTTCTCCGTTGCTTTAGCTTTCTCACGTACTGTACTGTGAGCTCCGCCCATTTCCTTATTGCCCTCCGCAATGACCTCATTGTAACCCGTCATTTACTGTATTAATACTGTTAGGTTACTAATAGCAGCTTTTGTTCTTGACTTCCATCTCAACTAGTGGTCTTTTTGTCTCCGGACTGATGGAAATGATAAAAATGTCAAGGAGAGAATTAATTGTTACAATGACTATAGCGGTCTCCATGTTCTCTATAGAGAAATAAGCAGGGATAATGTATAGGTTACAATGACTATACCAGTCTCCATGTTCTCTATAGAGAAAGAAGCAGGGATAATGTATTGTTACAATGACTATAGCGGTCTCCATGTTCTCTATAGAGAAGGAAGCAGGGATAATGTATGGTTACAATGACTATAGCGGTCTCCATGTTCTCTATAGAGAAGGAAGCAGGGATAATGTATAGGTTACAATGACTATAGCGGTCTCCATGTTCTCTATAGAGAAGGAAGCAGGGATAATGTAACAGTCTCTGTCACGACTTCCTCCGAAGCTGCCTCCCCTCCTTGTTCGGGCTTCGGCGTTCGTCGTCACCGGCCTCCTAGCCACTGACGCTCCATTTCTCATCATTCAATTTGTCTTGTCTTGTCAATTACACACACCTGGTTCATATTCCCCTCATTAGTACGTGTATAAGTGTTCCCTCTGCCCCCTTGTCCTTGTGGGTGATTGTTTCATGTGAGATGAGTGTAGTTCGGTAGAGCTACCTGTACTTTGTATTGCCGGGGTATATTTCCCCCGTGTGCATGTTTGTTCCAGTGCGCCTGTTTTGCGCACTGGACTGTTGACGCTATCCAGCGTAACCGTGTACTACGGAATAAACTCTGTATTCTGTGATTTACCCTCCTGCGCCTGACTCCTTCAAATCACACTCTCACAGTCTCTCTGTTCTCAATGCCTCGGTTCACTTATGGTAATGTCTACTGACTGTATCCACTGTGTTAGTAGAATCATGTAAAGCAGGAACGATACCAGTAATGTCTACTGACTGTATCCACTGTATTAGTGGACTCATGTAAAGCAGCTACAATGGCAGAGATCAAGGAGGCCTATGCTAAATACAAGACAAGGAGGGAAGATATTATATGCTGAAGTCGTAATCTTTTAGACCGGACTTCATAAAGGATAGCCATACAGTATATTCATAGAATTTTCTTTCCTACATTCATCATAGTCTTTTGTATTTGTATTTATTAAGGATCCCCATTAGTTCCTGTCAAGGCAGCAGCTACTCTTCCTTGGGTTTGTTATGGATCCCCATTAGTTCCTGCCAAGGCAGCAGCTACTCTTCCTGGGGTTTATTATGGATCCCCATTAGTTCCTGCCAAGGCAGCAGCTACTCTTCCTGGGGTTTATTATGGATCCCCATTAGTTCCTGCCAAGGCAGCAGCTACTCTTCCTGGGGTTTATTATGGATCCCCATTAGTTCCTGTCAAGGCATCAGCTACTCTTCCTGGGGTTTATTATGGATTCCCCATTAGTTCCTGCCAAGGCAGCAGCTACTCTTCCTGGGGTTTATTATGGATCCCCATTAGTTCCTGCCAAGGCAGCAGCTACTCTTCCTGGGGTTTATTATGGATCCCCATTAGTTCCTGCCAAGGCAGCAGCTACTCTTCCTGGGGTTAGTAGGGGGAGGGGCAGAATATAACTTGGCTCTGGATAATCTGCTAAATGACTAAATGTATGTTATTATTATGGATGCCCCATTAGTTCCTGCCAAGGCAGCAGCTACTCTTCCTGGGGTTTATTATGGATCCCCATTAGTTCATGCCAAGGCAGCAGCTACTCTTCCTGGGGTTTATTATGGATCCCCATTAGTTCCTGCCAAGGCAGCAGCTACTCTTCCTGGGGTTTATTATGGATCCCCATTAGTTCCTGCCAAGGCAGCAGCTACTCTTCCTGGGGTTATTATGGATCCCCATGAGTTCCTGCCAAGGCAGCAGCTACTCTTCCTGGGGTTTATTATGGATCCCCATTAGTTCCTGCCAAGGCAGCAGCTACTCTTCCTGGGGTTTATTATGGATCCCCATTAGTTCCTGTCAAGGCAGCAGCTACTCTTCCTGGGGTTTATTATGGATCCCCATTAGTTCATGCCAAGGCAGCAGCTACTCTTCCTGGGGTTTATTATGGATCCCCATTAGTTCATGCCAAGGCAGCAGCTACTCTTCCTGGGGTTTATTATGGATCCCCATTAGTTCCTGCCAAGGCAGCAGCTACTCTTCCTGGGGTTTATTATGGATCCCCATTAGTTCATGCCAAGGCAGCAGCTACTCTTCCTGGGGTTTATTATGGATCCCCATTAGTTCATGCCAAGGCAGCAGCTACTCTTCCTGGGGTTTATTATGGATCCCCATTAGTTCCTGATAAGGCAGCAGCTACTCTTCCTGGGGTTTATTATGGATCCCCATTAGTTCATGCCAAGGCAGCAGCTACTCTTCCTGGGGTTTATTATGGATCCCCATTAGTTCCTGCCAAGGCAGCAGCTACTCTTCCTGGGGTTTATTTGGTCAGTTGTACTTGGATGTGCAGGGTCGGCGTTTGTTGCTGCCATGTCATGCCTATGTTTGCTAATGTTGCCGATAAAAAAAAATATTAAAGTAATTGGCAACATCAGTGGGTTTTGTGATGAATGAGCCATCTGATTCAATGAATGAAGGAATAATGTAGAGGTTACAATGACTATAGCAGTCGCTCTGCTTTACTATTCTTGGAATGAACTTTGCTTCCCTTCAGGCCTGAGGGCACACACTTTCTTGTAGACTTAGATTGAAGATGTGGCAAATAGGAGTGGCAATATCGTCTGCTATTACCCTCAGTCATTTCTCCGTCCAAGTTGTCAGACCCAGGTGGCTTGTCATTGTTGATAGAAAACAATACTTTTAAGATGCTCCAAAGATTTTCACTATCATTCTTTACGTCATTTCTCTTTGTTTCATAGTGTTGTTTCTTCTTCTTTTTATTCAGTTTAGTCACATGATTTATCAATTTGCGGTACGTTTGCCAATCGGTGTGCAGCCAGTTCCTTTTGCCTCATTCCTCATCAATCCACTGAGATTTAACCGTTTTTTACAGTCATTTTCTAAATGGGTGCTTATTAGTAACTGGAAAAAAGCAATTTCATAATTTTGTCAAGTGCAGCGTCTGGTTGCTCCTCATTACACACCACAGACCAGCAAATAAGATTTACATAATTAACATAGGAATCACTACTAAACTTATTGTATGACCTCTTATACACTATTTTAGGCCCAGCCTTTGGAACTTTGGTTTTTCCTAGATATGGCTACTATATTGTGATCACTACATCCTATGGATTTGGATATTGCTTTAAAGCAGATTTTTGCAGCATTAGTGAAGATGTGATCAATACATGATGATGATTTCATTTCAGTGCTGTTTGTAACTACCCTGGTAGGTTGACTGATAACCTGAACCAGAATTAGAGGGACATAAATTACTTACATTGTGACTGCCAACGCCCCTGGGATAATGTACATTTGCTGCAGCATTATGACAACTCGGCGACACAATTGTAGGGATTATCTGAGCTGGGCTTGGGTCATTGATAAGTCATTGTCTCAACACAGCCTTGAGGAGCCAAGATGATTTGGATGGACTCTTGTCATTCCTGTAGAGCATCTTCGGTTTCCAGAAGGCTTCAAAGTTATCTATAAAAGTGATTCCAACAGAGCTACAGTAAACTTTTAGCCAGGTGTGTAATGCCAGTAGCCTGCTGAATCTTTCACATCCGCGGCCCAACGATGGTACTGGACCTGAAATAATTGGCTACTTTTTGGAATCTTTCAGTGCTAGAATCAGTTCTTTAAAATCAATTTTCAGAAGTTCTGAGCTAACCCTCCTAATGTTGTTTGGACTACAACAGCGTCAGCTCCCGGTATCTGTTGTAGAATGGTAGGAAGCAGCCTTGTAATGTCCTGTACTCGTGCTCCAAGATAGCACAGGGTTTTTGCTATGGAAACCAATATATTTCTTACCATAGAGCTACCGATGACAACAGCTGGTGCAATGGCTGAGGAGGTCCGGACGTTCTTTCGCCTTGAGTGGTTTCGCAAACCCCTTGAGGACCGAAGGCCGCTGGGGTCCGATGGACCCGGGCCAGCTGTAGTATACATCGAGGATGATGATGAAGGGGCCAGAGCCTTAGAAAGCCTCATGGTCCGATCATAAAAATCAGAATGTCTCTTTTGATAGAAATCCACCTGGAAATATTATTTCAGTTTGATGGGTGTGTTTAATCTGTGAGCATTTTATACAGACAGGTTTAGGTAGAGTGGAGTCTGATAAATGATCTGTGTCACACGGCTTGGTATGACTAAAGAACCCTTTCACTGAGACTGACAGGGACCTGGTTTCTTCTTATGTTAAGTGTGTGTGTGTGTGTGTGTGTGTGTGCGTGTGTGTGTGTGCGTCTGTGGTTGTGTGCGTGCACGTGTTCGTGTGTGTTCATGTGTCCATGTTTGTGTGTGTGTGTGTGGCAGGCAGGAAGGTAAACAGGCAGGAAGGCAAACAGGCAGGAAGGCAGACAGGTAGGCCGACTGGTAGGCAGGATGGAAGGCAGACAGGTAGGCAGGATGGAAGGTAGGCAAGATGGAAGGCAGACAGGCAGGCAAGATGGAAGGTAGGCAGGATGGAAGGCAGACAGGTAGGCAGGATGGAAGGCAGACAGGTAGGCAGGATGAAAGGCAGACAGGCAGGCAGGGTGGAAGGCAGACAGGTAGGCAGGATGGAAGGCAGACAGGTAGGAAGGATGGAAGGCAGGCAGGATGGAAGGCAGACAGGTAGGCAGGATGGAAGGCAGACAGGTAGGCAGGATGGAAGGTAGACGGGATGGAATGCAGACAGGCAGGCAGGACGGAAGGCAGACAGGTAGGCAGGTTGGAAGGTAGACAAGATGGAATGCAGACAGGTAGGCAAGATGGAAGGTAGGCAGGTAGGCAGGATGGAAGGTAGGCAAGATGGAAGGCAGACAGGTAGGCAAGATGGAAGGTAGGCAGGATGGAAGGCAGACAGGTAGGCAGGATGGAAGGCAGACAGGTAGGCAGGATGGAAGGCAGACAGGCATGCAAGATGGAAGGCAGACAGGATGGAAGGCAGACAGGTAGGCAGGATGGAAGGCAGGCAGGATGGAAGGCAGACAGGTAGGCAGGATGGAAGGCAGGCAGGATGGAAGGCAGACAGGCAGGCAGGATGGAAGGCAGACAGCTAGGCAAGATGGAAGGTAGGCAGGAGGGAAGTCAGACAGGTAGGCAGGATGGAAGGCAGACAGGTAGGCAAGATGGAAGGCAGACAGGTTGGAAGGATGGAAGGTAGGCAAGATGGAAGGCAGACAGGCAGGCAGGATGGAAGACAGACAGGCAGGCAAGATGGAAGGTAGGCAGGATGGAAGGTAGACAGGTAGGCAGGATGGAAGGCAGACAGGTAGGCAGGATGGATGGTAGGCAAGATGGAAGGCAGACAGGCAGGCAAGATGGAAGGTAGGCAGGATGGAAGGCAGACAGGTAGGCAAGATGGAAGGTAGTCAGGATGGAAGGCAGACAGTTTAGGCAGGATGGAAGGCAGACAGGTAGGCAGGATGGAAGGCAGACAGGTAGGCAGGATGGAAGGCAGACAGGCAGGCAAGATGGAAGGCTGACAGGATGGAAGGCAGACAGGCAGGCAGGATGGAAGGCTGACAGGATGGAAGGCAGCCAGGTAGGCAGGATGGAAGGCAGGCAGGATGGAAGGCAGACAGGCAGGCAGGATGGAAGGCAGACAGCTAGGCAAGATGGAAGGTAGGCAGGAGGGAAGTCAGACAGGTAGGCAGGATGGAAGGAAGGCAAGATGAAAGGCAGACAGGTAGGCAAGATGGAAGGTAGGCAGGATGGAAGGCAGACAGGTAGGCAGGATGGAAGGCAGACAGGTAGGCAAGATGGAAGGTAGGCAGGATGGAAGGCAGACAGGTAGGCAGGATGGAAGGCAGACAGGTAGGCAGGATGGAAGGTAGGCAAGATGGAAGGCAGACAGGCAGGCAAGATGGAAGGTAGGCAGGATGGAAGGCAGACAGGTAGGCAGGATGGAAGGTAGTCAAGATGGAAGGCAGACAGGCAGGCAAGATGGAAGGTAGTCAGGATGGAAGGCAGACAGGTAAGGCAGGGTGGAAGGCAGACAGGTAGGCAGGATGGAAGGCAGACAGGCAGGCAAGATGGAAGGCTGACAGGATGGAAGGCAGACAGGTAGGCAGGATGGAAGGTAGTCAAGATGGAAGGCAGACAGGTAGGCAAGATGGAAGGTAGTCAGGATGGAAGGCAGACAGTTTAGGCAGGATGGAAGGCAGACTGGTAGGCAGGATGGAAGGCAGAGAGGCAGGCAAGATGGAAGGCTGACAGGATGGAAGGCAGACAGGTAGGCAGGATGGAAGGCAGACAGGCAGGCAAGATGGAAGGCTGACAGGATGGAAGGCAGACAGGTAGGCAGGATGGAAGGCAGACAGGCAGGCAAGATGGAAGGCTGGCAGGATGGAAGGCAGACAGGTAGGCAGGATGGAAGGCAGACAGGTAGGCAGGATGGAAGGCAGACAGGCAGGCAAGATGGAAGGCTGACAGGATGGAAGGCAGACAGGCAGGCAGGATGGAAGGCTGACAGGATGGAAGGCAGACAGGTAGGCAGGATGGAAGGCAGACAGGCAGGCAAGATGGAAGGCTGACAGGATGGAAGGCAGACAGGTAGGCAGGATGGAAGGCAGACAGGTAGGCAGAATGGAAGGCATACAGGTAGGCAAGATGGAAGGCAGACAGGTAGGGCAGGATGGAAGGCAGACAGGATGGGAGGCAGACAGGCAGGCAGGATGGAAGGCAGACACATAGGCAGGATGGAAGGTAGGCAAGATGGAAGGCAGACAGGCAGGCAAAATGGAAGGTAGGCAGGATGGAAGATAGACAGGTACGCAGGATGGAAGGCAGACAGGTAGGGCAGGATGGAAGGCAGACAGGATGGGAGGCAGACAGGTAGGCAGGATGGAAGGCAGACAGGTAGGCAAGATGGAAGGCAGACAGGTAGGCAAGATGGAAGGCAGACAGACAGGCAGGATGGAAGGCTGGCAGGATGGAAGGCAGACAGGCAGGCAAGATGGAAGGCTGACAGGATGGAAGGTAGACAGGCAGGATGGAAGGCAGACAGGTAGGCAGGATGGAAGGCAGACAGGTAGGCAGGATGGAAGGCAGACAGGTAGGCAGGATGGAAGGCAGACAGGTAGGCAGGATGGAAGGCAGACAGGTAGGCAGGATGGAAGGCAGACAGGTAGGCAAGATGGAAGGCAGACAGACAGGCAGGATGGAAGGCTGGCAGGATGGAAGGCAGACAGGTAGGCAGGATGGAAGGCAGACAGGTAGGCAGGATGGAAGGCAGACAGGTAGGCAGGATGGAAGGCAGACAGGTAGGCAAGATGGAAGGCAGACAGGTAGGCAAGATGGAAGGCAGACAGACAGGCAGGATGGAAGGCTGGCAGGATGGAAGGCAGACAGGTAGGCAGGATGGTGGGCAGGTAGGATGGAAGGCAGGATATAAAAGTATACGTACATCACAACCTATAAGTTACTTTGTTTTACTGGTGCTTCAACACATTTCCTTGTTTCCTTGTTTCCTAGTTACCTAGTTTCCTTGTTTCCTAGTTTCATGCAGTGACTCATCACATCACAGAGAAGGCAGCAGGCAGTAGTATTAAAAGGCCAGCTATGTGCAGTTGAAGTCGGAAGTTTACATACACTTAGGTTGGAGTCATTAAAACTTGTTTTTCAACCACTCCAAAGATTTCTTGTTAACAAACATAGTTTTGGCAAGTCGGTTAGGACATCTACTTTGTGCATGACACAATTAATTTTCCAACAATTGTTTACAGACAGATTATTTCACTTATAATTCACTGTATCACAATTCCAGTGGGTCAGAAGTTTACATACACTAAGTTGACTGTGCCTTTAAACAGCTTGGAAAATTCCAGAAAATTATGTTATGGCTTTAGTAGCTTCTGATAGGCTAATTGACATAATTTGAGTCAACTGGAGGTGTACCTGTGGATGTATTTCAAGGCATACCTTCAAACTCAGTGCCTCTTTGGTTGACATCATGGGAAAATCAAAAGAAATCAGTGAAGACCTCAGAAAAAAAATTGTAGACCTCCACAAGTCTGGTTCATCCTTGGGAGCAATTTCCAAACGCCTGAAAGTACCACGTTCATCTGTACAAACAATAGTACGCAAGTATAAACACCATTGGACCACGCAGCCGTCATACCGCTCAGGACGGAGACGCGTTCTGTCTCCTAGAGATGAACGTACTTTGGTGTGATAATTACAAATCAATCCCAGAACAACAGCAAAGGACCTTGTGAAGATGCTGGAGGAAACAGGTACAAAAGTATCTATATCCACAGTAAAACGTGTCCTATATCGACATAACCTGAAAGGCCGCTCAGCAAGGAAGAAGCCACTGCTCCAAAACTGCCATAAAAAAGCCAGACTATGGTTTGCAACTGCACATGGGGACAAAGATCGTACTTTTGGAGAAATGTCCTCTGGTCTGATGAAACAAAAATAGAACTGTTTGGCCATAATGACCATCGTTATGTTTGGAGGAAAAAGGGGGCTGCTTGCAAGCCGAAGAACACCATCCCAACCGGTCCAAAATTCACCCAACTTATTGTGGGAAGCTTGTGGAAGGCTACCCAAAACATTTGACCCAAGTTAAACAATTTAAAGGCAATGCTACCAAATACTAATTGAGTATATGTAAACTTCTGACCCACTGGGAATGTGATGAAAGAAATAAAAGCCGAAATAAATAATTCTCTCTACTATTATTCTGACATTTCACATCCTTAAAATAAAGTGGTGATCCTAACTGACCTAAAACAAGGGGAATTTTTACTAGGATTAAATGTCAGGAATTGTGAAAAACTGAGTTAAAATTTAGTTGGCTAAGGTGTATGTAAACTTCCGACTTGTATGTAGGATTGTTACTGTACTTTACATGTGTGGTTTAACTGGTGACCTCAAAACAAGTAGAGGAGCTGCACATTTCCTGGTTCCCTGCAGTGAGTCTTATCCCATCCTATCCAATTTCACAGGATGAGGTAGCAGCAGGCAGAATATCAAAAGGCCAGCTATATATGTCAGAACCCCAAATAGGATCAGAGCTGAAGGATTTTCCAACAGTCTCCAACACTTCGCTGCACTGCACCTCCAGCGTTGTCGTGACGATGAGGGGGGAGGAGCAGTTAAATCATGGAACTCCATTCCTCAATGTTGAAGTTCTTTTCATGTCTTGCTATTTTCTATAACAGAGGTGTATAATGCATTATACATGGAGCAGGGTGGAACTGTGTTGTGATAAACATAGAGCAGGGTGGAACTGTGTGGTGATGAATGTTGACCCCAATGCTGGCCCATGTTGACTCCAATGCTGGCCCATGTTGACTCCAATGCTGGCCCATGTTGACTCCAATGCTGGCTCATGTTGACTCCAATGCTGGCCCATGTTGACTCCAATGCTGGCCCATGTTGACTCCAATGCTGGCCCATGTTGACTCCAATGCTGGCTCATGTTGACTCCAATGCTGGCCCATGTTGACTCTAACGCTTCCCACAGTTATGTCAAGTTGGCTGGATGGCCACTGGGTGTTGAACCATACCTGGTACACACGGGAAACTGTTGAGCGTCTGAAAACCCAGCAGCGTTGCAGTTCTTGACACAAACCGGTGCGCCTGGCACCTACTACGATACCACATTCAACGGCAATTAAATATTTTGTCTTGCCCATGCACCCTCTGAATGGCACACATACACAATCCATGTCTCAAGGCTTAAAAATCCTTCTTTAACCTGTCTCCTCCCCTTCATCTACACTGATTGAAGTGGATTTAAACAAGTGACAACAATAAGGGACCATAGCTTTCACCTGGAGTCACCTGGTCAGTCTATGTCACGGAAAGAGTCTCTGAATGTCATTGAGTGGCCCATCCAGTGCCCAGACATGAACTCGATCGAACATCTCTGGAGAGACCTGAAAATAGCTGTGCAGCGACGCTCCCCATCTAACCTGACAGAGCTTGAGAAGATCTGCAGAGAAGAATGGGAGAAACTCCCCAAATACAGGTGTGCCAAGCTTGTAGCGTCATACCCAAGAAAACTAGAGGCTGTAATCGCTGCCAAAGGTGCTTCAACAAAGTACTGAGTAAAGGGTCTGAATACTTATGTAAATGTGATATTAATAAATATTTTTTTTTATATAAATGTGCAAACATTTCTAAAAACGTGTTTTTGCTTTGTCATTGTGGGGTATTGTGTGTAGATTGATAAGGGGGAAAAAACAATGTAATCAATTTTAGAATAAGGCTGTAACGTAACAAAATGTGGAAAAAATCAAGGGGTCTGAATACTTTCATTGTGTACTGTAGTCATTCTAACTGTGTATTGGGTATTCATGCCCCATGCGTGCTGTAAATGATAGACAGGCATTCTCTTTCTGAATGTGACCTAGAATTGGATAATAGAATGAGTACTTTGTTGTACTTTGGGCGTGTGAACATACACACGCCCATCTTTTTAATGGAATAAGCATCTGATTGCTAGGGAATGTCTACCGGAACACTCCTTTCATTTTCATACTGAAGACACTTATTTGCAATTGCACTAGTGTACATGTTTGCATGTTGTCTTGTTAACACGTGGTGGTGTTAGCGGTGGCCTGAGAGAACACACTGAATGGGTCGGGTGAGGTGTCATGAAATGTAACGTCATGTAGTATTTTAAACTGTACGTAACAGTCTTTATGCTGCTGGACCCCAGGAAGAGTAGCTGCTAATGGGGGATCCATAATAAATAAATAAAAATAGAAAATACTAGCTAGCTACATTGTTTTAAAAGCTATCACATTGTTATGCATTGTTTCAGCAGGACCAAACTGGGACAGGGCTGCAGAAAACACATGCACCAAGTACACTAGGTGCATTGAAGATCAGCATCACATCTCTCCATTACCATTGTTGACAAAAAAAGAATGGATGGAAATGAGAGAGAGGCTACAACTCTGATGAATCTAATCCAGGCTTCAGCCACTTTATTAATCCTGACACTAAAGACAAAGGACCAGCAAAGAGGGCTACTTCTCAATAACTGAGTAAAGATGACAGATGGTGTGTATATGTATACCTTATGTTTGACGGAAGAGAGAGACAGACAGAGACAGAGAGGTGACTCCAGGTCAACTCACAGACAAAGCTCTCCCTCCAGGTCAACTCACAGACAAAGCTCTCCCTCCAGGTCAACTCACAGACAAAGCTCTCCCTCCAGTTCAACACACAGACAAAGCTCTCCCTCCAAGTCAACTCACAGACAAAGCTCGCCCTCCAGGTCAACTCACAGACAAAGCTCTCCCTCCAGGTCAACTCACAGACAAAGCTCTCCCTCCAGGTCAACTCACAGACAAAGCTCTCCCTCCAGGTCAACTCACAGACAAAGCTCTCCCTCCAGGTCAACTCACAGACAAAGCTCTCCCTCCAGGTCAACTCACAGACAAAGCTCTCCCTCCAGGTCAACACACAGACAAAGCTCTCCCTCCAGGTCAACTCACAGACAAAGCTCTCCCTCCAGGTCAACTCAGAGACAAAGCTCTCCCTCCAGGTCAACTCACAGACAAAGCTCTCCCTCCAGGTCAACTCACAGACAAAGCTCTCCCTCCAGGTCAACTCACAGACAAAGCTCTCCCTCCAGGTCAACTCACAGACAAAGCTCTCCCTCCAGGTCAACTCACAGACAAAGCTCTCCCTCCAGGTCAACTCACAGACAAAGCTCTCCCTCCAAGTCAACTCACAGACAAAGCTCTCCCTCCAGGTCAATACACAGACAAAGCTCTCCCTCCAGGTCAACTCACAGACAAAGCTCTCCCTCCAAGTCAACTCACAGACAAAGCTCTCCCTCCAAGTCAACACAGAGACAAAGCTCTCCCTCCAGGTCAACTCACAGACAAAGCTCTCCCTCCAGGTCAACTCACAGACAAAGCTCTCCCTCCAGGTCAACTCACAGACAAAGCTCTCCCTCCAGGTCAACTCACAGACAAAGCTCTCCCTCCAGGTCAACTCACAGACAAAGCTCGCCCTCCAGGTCAACTCACAGACAAAGCTCTCCCTCCAGGTCAACTCACAGACAAAGCTCTCCCTCCAAGTCAACTCACAGACAAAGCTCTCCCTCCAGGTCAATACACAGACAAAGCTCTCCCTCCAGGTCAACTCACAGACAAAGCTCTCCCTCCAAGTCAACTCACAGACAAAGCTCTCCCTCCAAGTCAACTCACAGACAAAGCTCTCCCTCCAAGTCAACTCACAGACAAAGCTCTCCCTCCAGGTCAATACACAGACAAAGCTCTCCCTCCAGGTCAACTCACAGACAAAGCTCTCCCTCCAGGTCAACTCACAGACAGGGCTACAATTTTCTACAGCACAGGGCAGCAGCCTGCAACTCAATATATCTCGAGCGGTCTCTTAGAAGGGTCTAGTGATCTTCTGAAATAATTGGGGCACTTTCAGGAATGAATTCAGACACAGGGCCCACTGCATTACATGAATTATGCTTAAGCAGTGCAGCTAGATCATTCACATATTCAATACAGCACTTCAGGAGCTCTGGTAGGTTTTCAGGATTAGCAGCAGTGGAAACTGAGCCAGAGACTTGATCAATATATTGATCCTCTTCCTTCCTCCTCACTGAGACCTGCATTCAATTTACCAACAATTTGATCCACCTGGATGTTAATCTGGTGTGTTGGGGGAGGATACTCCCTCTTTTCATTCTCTTTCTTACACACATTGTATATCTCTCTCTATTTCTCCTCCCACCAGTCTCTCTCTCTCTCTCTCTCTCTCTCTCTCTCTCTCTCTCTCTCTCTCTCTCTCTCTCTCTCCAGTCTCTCTCGCTCTCCCTTCTAACCATTCTCTTTCTCGCTCTGTGTCTCTCTCTTTCTCTCTTTCTCTCAATTTCAATTAAATTCAAGTGGGCTTTATTGGCATGGGAAACATACGCTGAGTATACAGAACATTAAGGACACCTGCTCTTTCCATGACACTGTAGACTGACTAGGTGAATCCAGGTGAAAGATGTGCAAATAGTTGAAGTACAAAAGGGAAACATAAATATGGGTTGTATTTACAATGGTGTTTGTTCTTCACTGGTTGCCCTTTTCTTGTGGCAACAGGTCACAAGTCTTGCTTCTGTGATGGCACACTGTGGTATTTCACCCAATAGATATGGGAGTTTATCAAAATTGGATTTGTGGGTCTGTGTAATCTGAGGGAAATATGCGTCTCTAATATGGTCAAACATTTGGCAGGAGGTTAGGAAGTGCAGCTCAGTTTCCACCTCATTTTGTGGCATTATTTATTTATTGGGGTCAAATGTATCTTCACTTTTGTGGATTGGGGTGATCAGGCCTCGGTTCCAAAAATTGGGAAAGATGCCAGAGAAGAGGATGATGTTAAAGAGATTAAGTATAGCCAATTGCAATTTGTGGTCTGTATATTTTATCATTTCATTGAGGATACCATCAACACCACAGGCCTTTTTTGGTTGGAGGGTTTGTATTTTGTCCTGTAGTTCATTCAATGTAACTGGAGAATCCAGTGGGTTCTGGTAGTCTTTTATAGTTGATTCTAAGATTTGCATTTGATCATGTATATTTTTTTGCTGTTTGTTCTCTGTTGTAGAGCCAAATAGATTGGAGAAGTGGTTTACCCATACATCTCCGTTTTGGATAGATAGCTCATCGTGTTGTTGTTTGTTTAGTGTTTTCCAATTTTCCCAGCAGTGGTTAGATTCTATGGATTCTTCAATTACATTGAGCTGATTTCTGACATGCTGTTCCTTATTTTTTCATAGTGTATTTCTGTACTGTTCATCGTGAAGGCGCAGGTTTTCTGTGTCTCTAGGTTTTTGGTTGGATAGGTTTCTCAATTCATCAAACCATTTGTCAATGTTGTTCATTTCTTAGGTTGTCTGCTTGAAATGTATTGATTTGATAGGGAAGCTGAAAGGTAGAAATATAATGCCAAGTTTACACCTTCACTATTGCAGTGAAACACTTTATCCAGGAAGTTGTCTAAAAGGGATTGAATTTGTTGTTGCCATAATAGTTTTGGGGTTAAGTTTCTACACTTCTTTCCATCTTTAGCATTTGTTAATATTCTGCAGTGCCTTTGGCTTTGATGCCTCATGATTGAGTATTGCTCTGTTCAGGGAGACTCTGGGTACCTACCGTAGGACCATTGACTATGTACAGACCCAGCATGTGACAGAGCTGCAGGAGTTGTGACACATTTTTGTTGTTGTTTTGTCGTAGTTGTGTCTAGGAGGGCATGTTTGGGAGGGAATGCTGTCACTTCCAGGTAGGTGTTTGTCCCCCCTGTGTGCTGAGAGTGTCAGGTTCTTGTCCAGTTCTGGCATTTAGGTCGCCACAGACTAGTACATGTTCCTGGGTCTGGAAATGGTTGATCTCCCCCTCCAGGATGGAGAAGCTGTATTGGGATTCTAGTGGGGAGATATAGTTAGCACGATTAGGACATTTTTCTCTGCTGAGATCATTTCCTTATTCATTTCTAGCCATATATAAAATGCTCCTGTTTTCATTGATTTAATAGAGTGGGTTAGGTTTTCTCTGTACCAAATTAGCCAATTAGCTTTCACAGTCTCACGATCAGAATTAGACGTTCATCCATCTTTCTCAAACGGCAAAGTGTATAAGGTTAATTTTAAGCATTAAACTCCACATTTTTAAGGTTAGGATTAAGTTTAATAATTTACTCAGAAATCTTAACGTTAGGCATTCATTATTAATGGTTAAGGTAAGGGTTAATTTATTTTTATTTTTATTTCACCTTTATTTAACCAGGTAAGCCAGTTGAGAACAGGTTCTCATTTACAACTGCGACCTGGCCAAGATAAAGCAAAGTAGTGCAATAAAAACAACACAGAGTTACATATGGGGTAAAAAAAACATAAAGTCAGAAATACAACAGAAAATATATATACAGTGTGTGCAAATGTAGCAAGTTATGGAGGTAAGGCAATAAATAGGCTATAGTGCAGAATAATTACAATAGTATTAACACTGGAATGCTAGATGTGCAAGAGATTATGTGCAAATAGAGATACTGGGGTGCAAAAGAGCAAATTAAATAACAATATAGGGATGAGGTAGTTGGGTGGGCTAATTTCAGATGGGCTGTGTACAGGTGCAGTGATCGGTAAGGTGCTCTGACAACTGATGCTTAAAGTTATTGGGGGAGATAAGAGTCTCCAGCTTCAGAGATTTTTGCAATTCGTTCCAGTCATTGGCAGCAGAGAACTGGAAGGAATGGCGGCCAAAGGAGGTGTTGGCTTTGGGAATGACCAGTGAGATATACCTGCTGGAGCGCAGACTGCGGGTGGGTGCTGCTATGGTGACCAATGAGCTAAGATAAGGCGGGGATTTGCCTAGCAGTGATTTATAGATGGATGATGGATTGGGATAGGCTTAAAACTAATATCAAAGACAACTTCGATCACTCGATTTGAACTTGCAACCTTTGGAATCAGAGGCAGATGCTTACCACAATCCATCATCCCCCAATGCCCTAGCAAAACCAAAATCTACTTGAAGGTGACAGGTCTCACTGTTGCCCCTAGTGGCCGGTTTCTTTATCATCTCCTGACGACCTCAAACATGGATGGACATCGAATACTGACTTGTATCACGGGTGACCTGGCTGAAATTAACATAGCCCATGAATCTCTTCCCTCTTTCACACCTGGTAGTTTGGTGGATGGGACTACCAGCTCTTTGTAACCTAGAAGGGGCATAGGCCTGATCAGGGGGGACTATATAGGGTGTGGCCAGGGTTTGTTTGGGGGGCGGGTGTCTCGGCTGGTTGGGGTGTCTCGGCTGGGGCTGGTTGTAGCAGGCTGCTGAAGGGAAAATGGCTCATAATAATGGCCGGAACGGAGCAAATGGACAGTGTTCGAATACCCATACAACATACTGTATACTACATACTTAATGAGTATATACTACATGCTATATACTATCAGTTCATTGTAGTATACACTACCGGTCAAACGTTTTAGAACACCTACTCATTCAAAGTTTTTTCTTTATTTTTACTATTTTCTACATTGTAGAATAATAGTGAAGACATCAAAACTATGAATTAACACATATGGAATCATGTAGTAACCAAAAAAGTGTTAAACAAATCAAAATATATTTGAGATTTGAGATTCTTCAAATAGCTACCCTTTGCCTCGATGACAGCTTTGCACACTCTTGGCATTCTCTCAACCAGCTTCATGAGGTAGTCACCTGGAATGCATTTCAATTAACAGGTGTGCCTTGTTAAAAGTTAATTTGTGGAATTTCTTTCCTTCTTAATGCGTTTGAGCCAATCAGTTGTGTTGTGACAAGGTAGGGGGGGTATACAGAAGATAGCCCTATTTGGTAAAAGACCAAGTCCATATTATGGCAAGAACAGCTCAAATAAGCAAAGAGAAATGGCCATCATTACTGTAATAAGACATGGTCAGTCAATATGGAACATTTCAAGAACTTTGAACGTTTCTTCAAGTGCAGTCGCAAAAACCATCAAGCGCTATGATGAAACTGGCTCTCATGAGGACCGCCACAGGAATGGAAGATCCAGAGTTACATCTACTGCAGAGGATGAGTTCATTAGAGTTAACTGCACCTCAGATTGCAGCCAAAATAAATGCTTCACAGAGTTAAAGTAACAGACACATCTCAACATCAACTGTTCAGAGGAGACTGTGTAAATCTGGCCTTTATGGTCGAATTTCTGCAAAGAAACCACTACTAAAGGACACCAGATTCTTGGGCCAAGAAATACGAGCAATGGACATTAGACCGGTGGAAATTTGTCCTTTGGTCTGCAGTCCAAATTGGAGATTTTTAGTTCCAACCGCCATGTCTTTTTTAGATGTGGTGTGGGTGAACGGATGATCTCCATATGTGTATTTCCCACCGTAAAGCATGGAGGAGGAGGTGTTATGGTGTGGGGGTGCTTTGCTGGTGACACTGTCTGTGATTTATTTAGAATTCAAGCACACTTAACAAGCATGGCTCCCACAGCATTCTACAGCGATACGCCATCCCATCTGGTTTGGGCTTAGTGGGACTATCATTTGTTTTTCAACAAACAATGACCCAACACACCTCCAGGCTGTTTAAGCATTATTTTACCAAGAAGGAGAGTGATGGAGTGCTGCATCAGATGACTTGGCCTCCACAATCCCCCAACCTCAACCCAATTGAGATGGTTTGGGATGAGTCGGTCCGCAGAGTGAAGGAAAAGCAGCCAACAAGTGCTCAGCATATGTGGGAACTCCATCAAGACTTTTCGAAAAGCAATCCAGGTGAAGCTGGTTGAGAGAATGCCAAAAGTGTGCAAAGCTGTCATCAAGGCAAAGGGTGGCTATTTGAAGAATCTCAAATATAAAATATATTTTGATTTGTTTAATACTTTTTTGGTTACTACATGATTCCATATGTTTTATTTCATAGTTTTGATGTCTTCACTATTATTCTACAATGTAGAAAATAGTAAAAAATAAACAAAAACCCTTGAATGAGTAGGTGTTCTAAAACTTTTGACCGGTAGTGTACTGTAAGCGAAGGGTATCGTTTCAGTTGAGTGTACAAGCGCTTCGCCTGTCTACCGGAATCTGATGTTGTTGCTATGCAACCTCTTGCTAGCTTGTTAGCATAACAAATGACTAGCTAGATATTTTACGATTTCGGGTGTGTTCGTAAAATTCAATCTGGAGTGCCAGAGTGCACTCTGGGCGTTCGTAACTCCCGAGCGTTGTCAGATTGTCCGTTCGTAAATTCAGAGCGTTTCACTCTCAGAGCGTTCAGAGTAAATAATATAATAATAAGCCATTTAGCAGACGCTTTTATCCAAAGCGACTTACAGTCGTGCGTGCATACATTTTTTTTTGTGTATGGGTGGTCCCGGGGATCGAACCCACTACCTTGGCGTTACAAGCGCCGTGCTCTACCAGCTGAGCTACAGAGTACACACTGGACGCTCTGGCCGAGGACTAGGGTTGATCCGAGCATTCTGACCTCACAACGGCAGTCAAGCACCCAAGCTAACTGGTTAACGTTGGCTAGTTACTTCCAGACACAAATGAGAAAACACCTCACTCTGACCATTTTACCCACCCTAGCAGAGCTGGTTAGGCTGTTTTCATGTTATCCAGAGCGTTGGTGACTGTAAATGTGCTGCTGGCAACAATTAAATTAAGCTTTTTTTTGCCAACGTTTTCTGACGCCGGCCATGTTCAACGGGTGTTCAGCGTTCGTAAATTCATCAGGTATTCTGCGCTCTGGCACACTAAGACGAGAGTGCTCTGAAATCGGAGTAGATAGCCAGAATTAGCAATTTCCGCCATTTTCTTCAAATCTGAAAACGTTGTGAAGCCATGCCCATTTTCTGAAGAATTGCATTATGGGCCCTAAAAGCATGGAAATAGTGTCCACTACTTGTATATTTAGAATTTTGGCGAATTTACGTACTATGACCGAAAAGCATACTATATACTCAATTTACGTCACAAATAGTACGGTTAGTGTGGTTAGAATGAGTATTCGAACACAGCTCATGTGCTTGATTCCGATCCAGTCATTACCATGAGCCACCAACCTGTGGGTTGTAGGTCCTCTTGGTGTGGGTTCTCTCGGTGCAGGTCCTTCGGGAGGGAGTCTCTCTCTGTATCTCTTGATAAAGTCTGAGAGGTAAGTCTGAGAGAGGTCAGGTCTGAGAGAGGTCAAGTCTGAGAGGTAAAGTGTAAAGTCTTGTCTTTCCCAGGTGGAAGTTAACTCACCGAAAGTCTCTCTAACGACAAAAGATGACATTAGATGATCACTTTAAAGAAGACATTACATTAGACAACCACTGTAGAGGACATTATATTAGATCACTGTAGAGGACATTATATTAGACAACCACTGTAGAGGACATTACATTAGACAACCACTGTAGAGGACATTACATTAGACAACCACTGTAGAGGACATTACATTAGATCACTGTAGAGGACATTACATTAGACAACCACTGTAGAGGACATTATATTAGACAACCACTGTAGAGGACATTACATTAGACAACCACTGTAGAGGACATTACATTAGATCACTGTAGAGGACATTACATTAGACAACCACTGTAGAGGACATTATATTAGACAACCACTGTAGAGGACATTACATTAGACAACCACTGTAGAGGACATTACATTAGATCACTGTAGAGGACATTACATTAGATCACTGTAGAGGACATTACATTAGAATCACTGTAGAGGACATTACATTAGATCACTGTAGAGGACATTACATTAGAATCACTGTAGAGGACATTACATTAGACAACCACTGTAGAGGACATTACATTAGACAACCACTGTAGAGGACATTACATTAGACAACCACTGTAGAGGACATTACATTAGACCACTGTAGAGGACATTACATTAGAGAACCAATGTAGAGGACATTACATTAGACAACCACTGTAGAGGACATTACATTAGACAACCACTGTAGAGGACATTACATTAGATCACTGTAGAGGACATTACATTAGATCACTGTAGAGGACATTACATTAGACAACCACTGTAGAGGACATTACATTAGACAACCACTGTAGAGGACATTATATTAGATCACTGTAGAGGACATTACATTAGACAACCACTGTAGAGGACATTACATTAGATCACTGTAGAGGACATTACATTAGACAACCACTGTAGAGGACATTACATTAGACAACCACTGTAGAGGACATTATATTAGACCACTGTAGAGGACATTACATTAGACCACTGTAGAGGACATTACATTAGACAACCACTGTAGAGGACATTACATTAGATCACTGTAGAGGACATTACATTAGACCACTGTAGAGGACATTACATTAGACCACTGTAGAGGACATTACATTAGACAACCACTGTAGAGGACATTACATTAGACCACTGTAGAGGACATTACATTAGACAACCACTGTAGAGGACATTATATTAGATCACTGTAGAGGACATTACATTAGACAACCACTGTAGAGGACATTACATTAGACAACCACTGTAGAGGACATTACATTAGACAACCACTGTAGAGGACATTACATTAGACCACTGTAGAGGACATTACATTAGATCACTGTAGAGGACATTACATTAGACAACCACTGTAGAGGACATTACATTAGACAACCACTGTAGAGGACATTACATTAGACAACCACTGTAGAGGACATTACATTAGATCACTGTAGAGGACATTACATTAGACAACCACTGTAGAGGACATTACATTAGACAACCACTGTAGAGGACATTACATTAGACAACCACTGTAGAGGACATTACATTAGACAACCACTGTAGAGGACATTACATTAGACAACCACTGTAGAGGACATTACATTAGATCACTGTAGAGGACATTACATTAGACAACCACTGTAGAGGACATTACATTAGACAACCACTGTAGAGGACATTACATTAGACAACCACTGTAGAGGACATTACATTAGATCACTGTAGAGGACATTACATTAGATCACTGTAGAGGACATTACATTAGATCACTGTAGAGGACATTACATTAGACAACCACTGTAGAGGACATTACATTAGATCACTGTAGAGGACATTACATTAGACAACCACTGTAGAGGACATTACATTAGACAACCACTGTAGAGGACATTACATTAGACAACCACTGTAGAGGACATTACATTAGATCACTGTAGAGGACATTACATTAGATCACTGTAGAGGACATTACATTAGACAACCACTGTAGAGGACATTACATTAGATCACTGTAGAGGACATTACATTAGACAACCACTGTAGAGGACATTACATTAGACCACTGTAGAGGACATTACATTAGATCACTGTAGAGGACATTACATTAGATCACTGTAGAGGACATTATATTAGATCACTGTAGAGGACATTACATTAGACAACCACTGTAGAGGACATTACATTAGACAACCACTGTAGAGGACATTACATTAGACCACTGTAGAGGACATTACATTAGACAACCACTGTAGAGGACATTACATTAGATCACTGTAGAGGACATTATATTAGATCACTGTAGAGGACATTATATTAGATCACTGTAGAGGACATTACATTAGATCACTGTAGAGGACATTACATTAGACAACCACTGTAGAGGACATTACATTAGATCACTGTAGAGGACATTATATTAGATCACTGTAGAGGACATTACATTAGATCACTGTAGAGGACATTACATTAGACCACTGTAGAGGACATTACATTAGATCACTGTAGAGGACATTACATTAGACAACCACTGTAGAGGACATTACATTAGACAACCACTGTAGAGGACATTACATTAGACAACCACTGTAGAGGACATTACATTAGACAACCACTGTAGAGGACATTACATTAGACCACTGTAGAGGACATTACATTAGACAACCACTGTAGAGGACATTACATTAGATCACTGTAGAGGACATTACATTAGACAACCACTGTAGAGGACATTACATTAGACAACCACTGTAGAGGACATTACATTAGACAACCACTGTAGAGGACATTACATTAGACCACTGTAGAGGACATTACATTAGACAACCACTGTAGAGGACATTACATTAGACAACCACTGTAGAGGACATTACATTAGATCACTGTAGAGGACATTATATTAGACAACCACTGTAGAGGACATTATATTAGACAACCACTGTAGAGGACATTATATTAGACAACCACTGTAGAGGACATTACATTAGACAACCACTGTAGAGGACATTATATTAGACCACTGTAGAGGACATTACATTAGACAACCACTGTAGAGGACATTACATTAGATCACTGTAGAGGACATTACATTAGATCACTGTAGAGGACATTACATTAGACAACCACTGTAGAGGACATTACATTAGATCACTGTAGAGGACATTACATTAGACAACCACTGTAGAGGACATTATATTAGACAACCACTGTAGAGGACATTACATTAGATCACTGTAGAGGACATTACATTAGACAACCACTGTAGAGGACATTATATTAGACCACTGTAGAGGACATTACATTAGACAACCACTGTAGAGGACATTATATTAGACAACCACTGTAGAGGACATTACATTAGACAACCACTGTAGAGGACATTACATTAGATCACTGTAGAGGACATTACATTAGACAACCACTGTAGAGGACATTACATTAGATCACTGTAGAGGACATTACATTAGACAACCACTGTAGAGGACATTACATTAGATCACTGTAGAGGACATTACATTAGACAACCACTGTAGAGGACATTACATTAGACAACCACTGTAGAGGACATTACATTAGACAACCACTGTAGAGGACATTACATTAGACAACCACTGTAGAGGACATTACATTAGACAACCACTGTAGAGGACATTACATTAGACAACCACTGTAGAGGACATTACATTAGACAACCACTGTAGAGGACATTACATTAGATCACTGTAGAGGACATTACATTAGATCACTGTAGAGGACATTACATTAGACAACCACTGTAGAGGACATTACATTAGACAACCACTGTAGAGGACATTACATTAGACAACCACTGTAGAGGACATTACATTAGACAACCACTGTAGAGGACATTACATTAGATCACTGTAGAGGACATTACATTAGATCACTGTAGAGGACATTATATTAGATCACTGTAGAGGACATTACATTAGACAACCACTGTAGAGGACATTACATTAGATCACTGTAGAGGACATTACATTAGATCACTGTAGAGGACATTACATTAGACAACCACTGTAGAGGACATTACATTAGACAACCACTGTAGAGGACATTACATTAGACAACCACTGTAGAGGACATTATATTAGATCACTGTAGAGGACATTACATTAGACAACCACTGTAGAGGACATTACATTAGACAACCACTGTAGAGGACATTACATTAGACAACCACTGTAGAGGACATTATATTAGACCACTGTAGAGGACATTACATTAGATCACTGTAGAGGACATTACATTAGACAACCACTGTAGAGGACATTACATTAGACAACCACTGTAGAGGACATTACATTAGACCACTGTAGAGGACATTATATTAGACCACTGTAGAGGACATTACATTAGACAACCACTGTAGAGGACATTACATTAGACAACCACTGTAGAGGACATTACATTAGATCACTGTAGAGGACATTATATTAGATCACTGTAGAGGACATTACATTAGACAACCACTGTAGAGGACATTACATTAGATCACTGTAGAGGACATTACATTAGACAACCACTGTAGAGGACATTACATTAGACAACCACTGTAGAGGACATTACATTAGACAACCACTGTAGAGGACATTACATTAGACAACCACTGTAGAGGACATTACATTAGATCACTGTAGAGGACATTATATTAGATCACTGTAGAGGACATTACATTAGACAACCACTGTAGAGGACATTACATTAGACAACCACTGTAGAGGACATTACATTAGACAACCACTGTAGAGGACATTACATTAGATCACTGTAGAGGACATTACATTAGATCACTGTAGAGGACATTACATTAGACAACCACTGTAGAGGACATTACATTAGACAACCACTGTAGAGGACATTACATTAGATCACTGTAGAGGACATTATATTAGATCACTGTAGAGGACATTACATTAGACCACTGTAGAGGACATTACATTAGACCACTGTAGAGGACATTACATTAGATCACTGTAGAGGACATTACATTAGACAACCACTGTAGAGGACATTACATTAGACAACCACTGTAGAGGACATTACATTAGATCACTGTAGAGGACATTACATTAGATCACTGTAGAGGACATTACATTAGACAACCACTGTAGAGGACATTACATTAGACAACCACTGTAGAGGACATTATATTAGACCACTGTAGAGGACATTATATTAGACAACCACTGTAGAGGACATTACATTAGACCACTGTAGAGGACATTACATTAGATCACTGTAGAGGACCATTTCTCTATTAATTGTCATTTTAATCCTGCTGCCACCAGTGAGGTTTGAGTCCCAAATGACACCCTATTCCCTATGTAGTGCACTACTTTTAACCATGGCCCATAGGGATTAGGGTGCCATTTGGGATGCAAAATGTATTGATGCATAATGGACTTTCAGGGGTAACAGTAATATATGTATTTTTCTATGTAATGATGTTTTTCTCTTAACTCCCCAGGGTAAAAGGATATGGCTTGAATCCTAAATGACACCATGTACAATTTGCATAACATTTTTTGGTGGGAGTTTTGTGACATTTAAAATGGGGATTTCTCTCTCTCTCTCTCTCTCTCTCTCTCTCTCTCTCTCTCTCTCTCTCTCTCTCTCTCTCTCTCTCTCTCTCTCTCTCTCTCTCTCTCTCTCTCTCTCTCTCTCTCTCTCTCTCTCTCCTCTCTCTCTCTCCCTCCTCCCTCCCCCCTCCCTCCCTCCCTCCCTCCCTCCCTGTTGTTGCTATGTTTGACTGACCATGGAATCTCCTCATGATCAAGGGTAACGATTGACCGGAGCCATCCAATAAGATACCTGATTACTGTTCTCACCTTTACTGTTTGATTTTATTTATTAGGATCCCCATTAGCTGACGCCAATGGCAACAGCTAGTCTTACTGGGGTCCGACTATAACGAAAAATACATTACTGACAAAATACGATTTACATACATTTAAAACCATTAACATGTAGTGTGTGTGCATCTATCAGTTACACATACATGTCAGTACATACACACAACAAGTAGGTCACATGGTGGAGAGGCGTTGTGCCGTGAGGTGTTGCTTTATTTGTTTTTTTTTAAACCAGGTTTGCTGTTCACTTGCGCTATATAAGATGGAAGGGAGTTCCATGCACTCATGGCTCTGTATAATACTGTATGTTTCCTTGAATTTGTGCTGCACCTGGGGACTGTGAAAAGACCCCTGGTGGCATGTCTGATGGGGTAAGTGTCAGTGCTGTGAAAAGACCCCTGGTGGCATGTCTGATGGGGTAAGTGTCAGTGCTGTGTGTAAGTTGATTATGCAAACCATTTGGCATTTCCAACACGTTAATGTTTCATATAAAAACAAACAGTGATGAAGTCATTCTTTCCTCAACTCTTAGCCAAGAGAGACTGGCAAGTAAAGTATTAATATCAGCCCTCTGATTACAATGAAGAGCAAGACGTGCCGCTCTGTTCTGGGCCAGCTGCAGCTTAACTAGGTCTTTCTTTGCAGCGCTTGACCACACGACTGGACAATAATCAAGATAAGATAAAACTAGAGTAGGACTTGCTTTGTGGAGTGTGGTGTCAAAAAAGCAGAGCATATTTTTACTACAGACAGAATTCTCCCCATGTTTACAATCATTGACTAATATGTTTTGACCATGACAGTTTACAATGTAAGGTCACACCAAGTAATTTAGTCTCCTGAACTTGTTCAACAGCCACACCATTCATTACCAGATTCAGCTGAGATCTAGAACTTAAGGAATGATTTGTACCAAATACAATTATTTTAGTTTGAGATATGTTCAGGGCCAGTTTATTACTGACCCATTCCAAAACAGACTGCAACTCTTTGTTAAGGGTTTCAGGGACTTCTTTAGCTGTGGTTGCTGATGTTAATATGGTCGAATCATCAGCCTACATGGACACACATGCTTTGTTTAAAGCCAGTGGCAGGTCATTGGTAAAAAACGAAAAGAGTAGAGGGCCTAGAGAGCTGCCCTGCGGTACACCACACTTTACATGTTTGACATTAGAGAAGCTTCCATTAAAGAAAACCCTGTGAATTCTATTAGCTAGATAGCTCTAAATCCACGATATAGCAGAGGTTGAAAAGCCACAACACATACGTTTTCTCAATAACAGGTTATGGTCAATAATGTCAAAGGCTGCACTGAAATCTAACAGTACAACTCCCACAATCTTCTTATTATCAATTTCTTTCAACCAATTATCAGTCATTTGTGTCAGTGCAGTACATGTTGAGTGCCCTTCTCTATAAGCATGCGGAAAATATGTTGTTAATTTGTTTACGGAGAGGTAGCATTGTATTTGGTCCTCTGTAGCTCAATTGGTAGAGCATGGCGCTTGTAACGCCAGGGTAGTGGGTTCGATCCCCGGGACCACCCATACGTAAAAATTTATGCACACATGACTGTAAGTCGCTTTGGATAAAAGCGTCTGCTAAATGGCATATTATTTGGTCGAACACCATTTTTTCCAACAGTTTTGAAAAGAGCTGGCAGCAAGCTGCTACAGTGCCTTGCAAAATATTTTTATTTGGATTTCATGTAATTGACATACACAAAATAGCCAAAATTGGTGAAGTGAAATGAAAAAAATAACTTGTGTCTGATATTTTTTGATAACACAACCCTGATCTGTACTTCTCCACAACTTTGTCCCTGACCTGTTTAGAGAGCTCCTTGGTCTTCATGGTGCCGCTTGCTTGGTGGTGCCCCTTGCTTAGTGGTGTTGCAGACTCTGGGGCCTTTCAGAACAGGTGACAGAACATGTGACACTTAGATTGAACACAGGTGGACTTTATTTAACTAATGATGTGACTTCTGAAGGTAATTGGTTGCACCAGATCTTATTTAGGGGCTTCATAGCAAAGGGGGTGAATACATATGCACGCACCACTTTTCCGTAATTTATTTTTTAGAATTTTTTGAAACAAGTAAATTTTTTCATTTCACTTCACCAATTTGGACAATTTGTGTATGTCCATGTGATGAGGTGGTGTTGAAGGAGTCAGGTGCAGGAGGGTAAATCACAAAATAACAGGCTTTAATCCGCAAAATACAGGTTTACGCAGAAATGCGTCAAACACACTCCAGGGCACAAAACAGGCGCACTGGAAAATACAAGGCACATAGGAAATTCTCCCGTCGATACAAAATACACGAGCTCCACCGAGCTTCACTAACCTCCACAATAAACAATCACTCACACAGACAAGGAAGCAGAGGGAACACTTATACAATGACTAATGAGGGAATAAGGACCAGGTGTGTGTGATTGAAGACAAGAAAAATGGAGTGATGATAAATGGATCGGCAGTAGCTAGTAAGCCGGTGACGCCGAACGCCGAAACCTGCCCGAACAAGGAGGGGAGGCAGCCTCGGCGGAAGTCGTGACAGTCCATGACATGAAATCCAAATAAAAATCGATTTAAATTACAGGTTGTAATGCAACAAAATAGGAAAAACACCAAGGGGGATGAATACTTTTGCAAGGCACTGTACCTTGTCCTTGAACCTCAGGAACTTGACTGCTATCGGCCTGGGCCTGTCACCTGGGCCGGTGGTTGGTTTTCCAGTCCTGTGGGCCCTCTCCACCTCAATCTTCCTGTGGTCCATCTTCAATTTCTCAGAGATCATTTCCCCTCACTTTGTCCTTAGACTCCTTCCAGGTCTCATGTGGAGATTCCGCAATTCCGTACCACAACCATGTTATTCCACATTGATCATCCCTCAAGATTTCTCTCTCATTGTTATCATGGATTCACGTACAGAACTGATCTCTCTCAATGACCTACAGATTGCTGTCATCTTGCTGTTATGCTGTTTAAACTCATCGAGCTGACCCTGTGAGAAATGCAAACTGTTCTTCAGGTCCTGGACCTCTCTGGTCAAACTGTTCTTCAGGTCCTGGACCTCTCTGGTCAAACTGTTCTTCAGGTCCTGGACCTCTCTGGTCAAACTGTTCTTCAGGTCCTGGACCTCTCTGGTCAAACTGTTCTTCAGGTCCTGGACCTCTCTGGTCAAACTGTTCTTCAGGTCCTGGACCTCTCTGGTCAGGTCGTCCATTATTTTATTAGTTGACTCCAACAATGTAGGTCATGTTGTTACTCCTCACAATTCCAGACAGGGAAGATTGAAAACAACAACAACAACAACAACAACAACCACCATCAGGGGTCTAGACAGCCACAAACCCGGGACAATCCACGGTCCCAGCCACAATGGCTAACCGCGTTGCGGGCCGCGTTCAAGACCTGTTCTTACTTGTAATAACACTATTAACCTGTAATGACACTGTTAACCTGTGATGACACTGTTAACCTGTGATGACACTGTTAACCTGTAATAACACTGTTAACCTGTAAGGACACTGTTAACCTGTGATGACACTGTTAACCTGTGATGACACTGTTAACCTGTGATGACACTGTTAACCTGTGATGACACTGTTAACCTGTAATAACACTGTTAACCTGTAAGGACACTGTTAACCTGTAAGGACACTGTTAACCTGTAAGGACACTGTTAACCTGTAATGACACTGTTAACCTGTGATGACACTGTTAACCTGTAATGACACTGTTAACCTTTAATAATACTGTTAACCTGTAATAACACTGTTAACCTTTAATAATGCTGTTAACCTGTAATGACACTGTTAACCTGTAAGGACACTGTTAACCTGTAATGACACTGTTAACCTGTAAGGACACTGTTAACCTGTGATGACACTATTAACCTGTAATGACACTGTTAACACACTGTTAACCTGTAATGACACTGTTCAAACTGTTAACCTGTAATACTTAAAGACACTGTTAACCTCAGTGACACTGTTAACCGTAGACACTATTAACCTGTAATGACACTGTTAACCTGTCATGACACTGTTAACCTGTAATAACACTGTTAACCTTTAATAATACTGTTAACCTGTAATGACACTGTTAACCTGTCATGACACTGTTAACCTGTCATGACACTGTTTGGAACGGAGCCAGCCAATACCAGAGCCGACAAGGTAAAAAAATCTGTCGATGTGCCCTTGAGCAAGGCACTTAACCCTAATTTGCTCCATGGGCACTGTACTACTATGGCTGACCCTGTAAAATAACACATTTCAATGCACCTATCTGGTGTATTTGTCCCACAGTGACAATAAAACATCTTCTTTCTCCTAGCTCTCACCTTGACGTTCAAACATCTCAGTATCAGCAGCATCATATCATCACACAGTCACCTCTGATGCTGCTGATTCTGTCAAATAGAGAATATTATGGTGTAGGGCGTGTGTCTCTGTGTGTGTGTGTGTGTGTGTGTGTGTGTGTGTGTGTGTGTGGTGTGTGTTTGTGGGTGGGGGGTTATAAATTCAGATGTGTGTGTGTGTGTGTGTGTGTGTGTGTGTGTGTGTGTGTGTGTGTGTGTGTGTGTGTGTGTGTGTGTGTGTGTGTGTGTGTGTGTGTGTGTCGTATACAACAGGGAAATAATTAATAATATCCTGATAAAACATTTATAAAGCAAACATTATCCCTTAGGTCTTGCACCACAAATACTTCAAAAAGTTTAAGCATATGTTGCTGAACGGTGATTAATAGATATTTTTTATAAAAAATGAAATAAAAGCAAGTCTTTAGGGGTTTAGCCATCAGTGAGGGAGTTGACAAGCCACTGACGGAATTGATAACAGATACTCAAAACATATTTATTTTTCTCTCTAAAAAGAGAAGTTCAGTACAAACATTTGTAAAATATGGAAAATTATTCATTTGAAAATCCCCAATAAAAACAAAAATTATATCAGATCTTTCAGCGCTTTGACGGGGTTGTATGTTAGAAAAATATCTGACGGAGTTGATGTTTTACGGAGTTGACAAAAATGTAATTTTTCTTCTTCATTCATGTGGTATACACAGTAGCAATTTAATTTATCCTCAGTCGCTTTGACTCTAAACCCTAATTAAAATAAACATATTGAACCAAAATTCATGTTGCATCTTAATATATCAGGGAAATAGAGTTGACACTTTATGGTTGTGACCACAGGGATTTCAATATTGTTTGTTTAAATCTATCAACAGTAGAGAACTTTCCAGACGATGAGCGGTCTTGTTTCGCTACATGTAATGAGGACATGATGAAGGGGTCCTTATGGTATAGCTGACCCTGATCAATCCTGATTCATTTAGGATTTTAGACAAATCTGACGGAGATGACCAAATCGCCAGACATATTTCAGGAATCACAGTTTTTAGATAAATATTTTTAACAAATTCCCCTAAATGTAATTTCTAAGCTCAAACAAAGCAACTCAAATTTGTCAACTTTCAAAGGAAAGTTTCCCTAGCCGGACAAGGACTGTCCCAATTTTCAAGAATAGTTTCCTGAGACAAGCAGGGCTGTAGAAAATATTCACTAATCCTTCCTCCTCTGCTTGAAGTCCCAGTAAAACACAGTTCTGCAGGATTATTTTACGGTGAGAGATATCTTTCTGATGAGCTACTACAGCAACATCTGTCTTCTGTATCTGAAGCCCAGGGATGCTGCACTAAGCAGCTGACTAAATGAAGGATTTACAACGCCTTGTGCAGTACAGCTACTGTATTATACTGTCTTGTCCCTGTTTTCCTTCTGGATTATATCTACTGTACTCTGCTGGTCCTAGACCCTCAGTAGTGCTGAGTGATTATTTTCTGCATTTTTTTTCGGTTATTAAACAACTAATTGACCGATGTTGGTTCAATTACTTCAATTCTATTTAGTTCATTTTTTTTTTTTTTGTTGAGCTCAATGTGCCGTTTCTGTAGAGAGAAATGAAATCGTTCACGAGATAAATTACGTCAAGAACTATGTGGGACGCTGGGTTGAAGGGAGTTGTACTTCAGCGCAGAAATGTGGTAATTAACTACAATGACCATTGCGCCTGTTCTTCCCGGCTCAGACAGAGACAGATGGCCTAGACACAGACCGCACGAGAGAGGAATTTACGCAACACAACAACGAGATGGGTAGAGGCAGTTCATGGGGTAGCGCTACCCAATTTATAGTTGTAGTAGTTGGTTATAAGCAGTCTTGAAAGTGTGCCTTATGTACTTTGAAGAACTAGTCAAATGATTTAGTCAGAAAAGCTCTGCGGCATACTTAAGCAGCTACTAGCCAGCCAGCTAGCTACTAGCCTAGCTAAATAGGATGACTCAAAGACAGGACACTATTGGGATCACAGAGGAAACATTAGAGGGTTGTCTTACTGGCTGGCTGCTACTGCCTGAGCAGAGATGAGATGATGTCTTTTAAGGAATGAAAAATAATAAAGTAATCAAATAAAAATGAAGTCATATACACAACTCAAATATTGTATTATTTCATAGTCATTTCCTTTTGATCTATTGATGTCTACCCAATGTGGACCTGACAGAGACAATGGAATGTTTTCAATGTTTTGGCAATTGAATGTTCACTATTTTTGACTTTCTAAATTTCCATTAAAAAGCTCTACAAACATTTTAACGTCGTTATTTCTTAATGCATCTCAGGTTAAAAAAAATATATATATATACATTAAAACCACTATCATTTCTTCATAACTGAGCTCAAAAATCACTAAAAACTCAGCACTAACCCTCAGGGTCTTACGGCGGTGGAGGAGAGGAGAGGAGAGGAGAGCTCATCTAAATCATTCAAATATCTGATTTTCTCTCTTCTTTCTTTCCCTTCTCCTCCCTCCCTCCCCCTTCCTCACACTCCTTTATTTCTCCCTCTGGTCGTAGAAGAAGAGAGAAAGAGAGAGAGAAGGAGGTAAAAGAGAGGGAGAGAAGGAGAGAGAAGGAGAAGGAGAGAGAGAAGGAGAGAGAGAAGGAGAAGGAGAGAGAGAAGAAGAAGGAGAGAGAGAAGGAGCGAGAGAAGGAGAAGGAGAGAGAGAAGGAGGAGGAGAGAGAGAAGGAGAGAGAGAAGGAGAGAGAGAAGGAGAAGGAGAAGGAGAGAAAGAAGGAGAGAGAGAAGGAGAAGGAGAGAGAGAAGGAGAAGGAGAGAGAGAGCGAGATACGAGCAGTAGGGGGTTTGGGTCTTCAGTGATTGGAGAAACCTTCTGAAACATGTAAATGAGGGGGTGAGAGGAGGAGCGGAAAGGAGTGAAAGTGGAAACGGAAAAAAGGAAAACGGACCGTATTATCTCCTCGGTTACTCCCTCGGTTACTACCCTCAGTTACTCCCCTCGGTTACTCCCCTCAGTTACTCTCCTCGGTTACTCCCTCGGTTACTCCCCTCAGTTACTCCCCTCGGTTACTCCCCTCAGTTACTCCCCTCGGTTACTCCCCTCAGTTACTCTCCTCGGTTACTCTCCTCGGTTACTCCCTCGGTTACTCCCCTCAGTTACTCCCCTCAGTTACTCTCCTCGGTTACTCTCCTCGGTTACTCCCTCGGCTACTCCATTGGTTACTCCCTTGGTTACTCCCTCGGTTACTCCCCTCGGTTACTCCCCTCGGTTACTCCCCTCTGTTATTCTCCTCGGTTACTCTCCTCGGTTACTCTCCTCAGTTACTCTCCTCGGTTACTCTCCTCGGTTACTCCCTCGGTTACTCCCCTCGGTTACTCCCCTCGGTTACTCCCCTCGGTTACTCCCCTTGGTTACTCCCCTCAGTTACTCCTTCTTTAACTCTCTTTCTGTATCCAGATGATCCCTTGGGGTTAGTTCACACTGGAGACCCTCTCTTTCCCTTACGCAGTGGAATAATTATAAAATATTACTGTACTGAGCTGAACACACACACACACACACACACACACACACACACACATACACACACACACACACACACACACACACACACACACACACACACACACACACACACACACACACGCACACACACACACACACACACACGCACACACATACACACACACACACACACACAGACACATACACACACACACACACACACACAGACACACACACACACACAGTAAGATCTCCTCCTCTGATGGTTTAGAAGCCTTTGTCAGCAGTCTCTCTTCAACACGCGTTCCAGTGAACAGCAGTGTCAATGTCAGTGGAGACACACACACACACACACACACACACACAGACACACACACACACACACACACACACACACACAACACACACACACAGACACACACACACAGAAACACAGCACACAGACACACACACAGACGACACACACACACAGACACACACACACACACACAGACACACACACACACACAGCACACGACACACGCACACACACACACACGCACACACACACACACACACACACACACACACACACACACACACACACACACACACACACACACACACACACACACACACACACACACACACACACACACACACACACACACACACACACCCTAATTCTATGCATCCACTCAATATGATATGAATCTCTTCATTGTGAAAGGGGACTTTTAGACTACATAATCAGAAGATACAGAGAAGAGACCAGCAGAGCACAATTTAGGACAAGGGACACCAATAAATAGAGGTCTGCACTGATATTACTTGAGAGCTGAGATGTAATAAGTTAAATGTCAAATTGGTTTTCTCCCCAACCATCGCACTACTGACCATATATACACACCTTTACACACACTAATTAATAAACACGTCCACCCAAAAAAAAAAAAAAAGGGCTAAATCGTTGCTCGCTTTATTGACTGTAAAAAAAGCATTCGATTCTATTTGGCACAAAGGTCTATTCTTCAAAATTCTCCCAAGTGGGCTTGGTGGTAAGGTGTATGACTTAATAAAATGTATGTTCACAGAAAACAAGTGTGGTGAAATATCTGCTATATTCTGATGATTTGGTTCTGCTATCAACAACCAAAGAAGGTTTTCAACAGAACCTTAATATTCTAGAGCAATATTGCTATAATTGGGCCCTGGCAGTAAATTGATTGTCCAGAAAAAAACCTATAGATGTCAGAAACACAAATATAAATTCACCTTGAACAACACCATAATTGAACACACTAAAAATTACTCATATCTTGGTCTGACCATATCTGCATCGGGAAACTTTAATATGGCAGTGAATGCACTCAAAGAAAAAGCCTGCAGAGCATTGTATGCAATAGAAATGAAATTATTCAAAATCAACATCCCAATTAGAATTTGGACCAAAATATTTGACAGTGTAATCCTACCAATAGCTCTTTACGGAAGTGAGGTTTGGGGGTCACTCAATAAACTGGACTTTAAAATGTGGGACAAACATCCAATTGAAGCCCTACATGCAGAATTCTGTTGGAAAATTCTACAAGTCCAGAGAAATACACCAACTAATGCATGTAGGGCAGAATTGGACCGCTTTCCAGTGGTAAGGAAAATACAGAAAATATCATTTACATTTTGGCTACATCTAAATTCAAGTCCAAATTCAAGTCTGCAATTTAAAGCACTTCAAACCCAAGAGCTGAGCCCTGAAACGAGCCCTCTCAGTCAGCTGGTGTTGGACCGAACCAACCAAGCTGACACCAGCACTGCTTCAAAAGAAATAATTCAAATAAACAAAATCATGAACCAATCAAAGGACTCATATTTACAACATTGGAAAAAAAAAAAATAATCCCAAAGCCGACTAAATTGCTATCTGACCCTAAACAGAGAATATGAATTGGCTGATTATCTCTGCTCTGTCAGAGATACGAAGCAGAGACAGATCCTTACCAAGTACAGGCTGAGTGACCATCAATTGGCAATAGAAACCGGCAGACATAAAAAGACATGGCTACCCAAAGAGGAGCGTGTATGTGGTCACTGCACGACAGGGGAGGTAGAAACAGAGATGGACTTTCTCCTTTACTGTGATAAATAATCCTCACAAAGAGATTCATTATTCACAGAAATTAATTAAACCCAGAGGAAAAACTAAAAATACTCATGGGCGAAGGAGCAATGGCTCCTCTTGCAGCCAAATATGTATTTGCCTGCCATAGCCTGAGGGACACTGAATAATAACATCTGCATAGTAAATAGTAATGTACTTATTATTATTATTATTGTTATTATTATTATTATTATTATTATTATTAGTATTATTATTGTTGTGATTATTATTCTAAATAGTAGTGTTACAGGTAGTAGGGGTGATGGTAATGATAGCAGTTTAATGATGGTGGTGGTAGTAGTGGTAGTAATGATGATGGTAGTAGGGGTGATGGTAATGATAGCAGTTTAATGATGGTGGTGGTAGTAGTAGTAGTAATGATGATGGTAGTAGGGGTGATGGTAATGATAGCAGTTTAATGATGGTGGTGGTAGTAGTAGTAATGATGATGGTAGTAGGGGTGATGGTAATGATAGCAGTTTAATGATGGTGGTGGTAGTAGTGGTAGTAGTAATGATGATGGTAGTAGGGGTGATGGTAATGATAGCAGTTTAATGATGGTGGTGGTAGTAGTAGTAGTAGTAATGATGATGGTAGTAGGGGTGATGGTAATGATAGCAGTTTAATGATGGTGGTGGTAGTAGTAGTAGTAATGATGATGGTAGTAGGGGTGATGGTAATGATAGCAGTTTAATGATGGTGGTGGTAGTAGTGGTAGTAGTAATGATGATGGTAGTAGGGGTGATGGTAAGGATAGCAGTTTAATGATGGTGGTGGTAGTAGTAGTAGTAATGATGTTGGTAGTAGGGGTGATGGTAATGATAGCAGTTTAATGATGGTGGTGGTAGTAGTAATGATGATGGTAGTAGGGGTGATGGTAATGATAGCAGTTTAATGATGGTGGTGGTAGTAGTAGTGGTAATGATGATGGTAGTAGGGGTGATGGTAATGATAGCAGTTTAATGATGGTGGTGGTAGTAGTAGTGGTAATGATGATGGTAGTAGGGGTGATGGTAATGATATCAGTTTAATGATGGTGATTGTAGTAGTAGTAGTAATGATGATGGTAGTTGTAGTACTGATGTAATGGTTAAGATGACAGTTAGTTATAAGTTAGTTATAGTTTCATTTTCCATATTTATATTTTTATATTTATTAAATTTCTACTATTGACTGTTACCATTTTATTGTTATTATTTTGTGTTATTATTTTTTTAAAATTATTATTATTATTTACTACCATTTTATATTATAATGTTTTATTCTTTATTCTTTTATTACAATGTGTATTATATACATTGTTGCTTTGGCAATATTGAAGCAATGTTTTTCATGCCAATAAAGCGGCTTGAATTTGAATTTGAATTTTAGAGAGATTGCTTTGGCAATGTTAACATACGTTTCCCATGCCAATAAAGCCCTTAAATTGAAATTGAATTGAATTGAATTGAGAGAGAGAGAGAGAGAGAGAGAGAGAGAGAGAGAGAGAGAGAGAGAGAGAGAGAGAGAGAGAGAGAGAGAGACAGAGAGAGAGAGAGAGAGAGAGAGAGAGAGAGAGAGAGAGAGAGCGAGCAGCGGAGAATAGTGTGTCTGCTGAGAGTACTAACAAATACATGTGAAAAATATTAAAGTGTGTGTGTGTGTGTGTGGTGGAGAGAGGGTGTGTGTGTGTGTGTGTGTGTGTGTGTGTGTGTGTGTGTGTGTGTGTGTGTGGGTGTGTGTGTGTATGTGTGTGTGTGTGTGTGTGTGTGCATGTACACCCATACAGTACCTGTGTACATTTGCTCAATTATACCTACATACATTTCCATTCTTCCGTCGACCTGCTATATACTGTTTCATGTGTTGCATCCCAAATGGTTGCCTAGTCCCTCTGGGCTCTGGTCAAAAGTAGTGCACTATATAGGGAATAGGGTGCCTATTTGGAACGCATCCCCCAATATTGCTACACCATCATATGGTGAGAGAGACATTGAGAAGGACGTCTGTAGATCCCCTTTGATTGCACATAAAACCAGACATTGCTAAATTTAATTTCAGTGCATACATAAGCTGAACGACTGTCTGCGAGGACATCCTATTTCTCTGAGATGGTTATAGCGTGTAAAAGTTAAAAATGGCTGTTATAGTGTATTAAACATTGTAGCAGTTACAGTGCCTTCGGAAAGTATTCAGACACCTTTACCTTTTCTACATTTTGTTACGTTACAGCCTTACTCTAAAATGGAAAAAATTATATTTTTCCCTCATCAAATCTACACACAATACCCCATAATGAAAAAGCAAAAACTGTTTTTTAGAAATGTTTGCTAAATTATTGCAAATAAAAAACTGAAATATCACATTTACATAAGTATTCAGACCCTTTACTCAGTACTTTGTTGAAGCACCTTTGGCAGCGTTTACAGCCTTGAGTCTTTTTGGGTATGACGCTACAAGCTTGGCACACCTGTATTTGGGGAGTTTCTCCCATTCTTCTCTGCATATCCTCTCAAGCTCTGTCAGGTTGGATGGGGAGCGTCGCTGCACAGCTATTTTCAGGTCTCTCCAGAGATGTTCGATCGGGTTCAAGTCCAGGCTCTGGCTGGGCCACTCAAGGACATTCAGAGACTTGTCCCGAAGCCACTCCTGCGTTGTCTTGGCTGTGTGCTTAGGGTCATTGTCCTGTTGGAAGGTGAACCTTCACCCCAGTCTGAGGTCCTGAACGCTCTGGAGCAGGTCTTCATCAAGGATCTCTCTGTACTTTGCTCTGATCATCTTTGCCTCGATCCTGACTAGTCTCCCGTATTGATGGTGCCAGGTTTCCTCCAGATGTGACGGTTGGGATTCAGGCCAAAGAGTTCAATCTTGGTTTCATCAGACCAGAGAATCTTGTTTCTCATGGTCTGAGTGTCTTTAGGTGCCTTTTGGCAAACTCCAAGCGGGCATTCATGTACCTTTTACTGAGGAGTGGCTTCTGTCTGGCCACTTTACCATAAAGGCCTTATTGGTGGAGTGCTGCAGAGATGGTTGTCCTTCTGGAAGGTTCTCCCATCTCCACAGAAGAACTAGAGCTCTGACGGAATGACCATCGGGTTCTTGGTCACCTCCCTGACCAAGGCCCTTCTCCCCCGATTGCTCAGTTTGGCTGGGCGGCCAGCTCTAGGAAGAGTCTTGGTGGTTCCAAACTTCTTCCATTTAAGAATGATGGAGGCCACTGTGTTCTTGGGGACCTTCAATGCTGCAGAATTATTTTTGTACCCTTCCCTAGATCTGTGCCTCGACACAATCCTGTCTCGCAGCTCTAAGGACAATTCCTTCGACCTCATGGCTTGGTTTTTGCCTTTCCAAATCATGTCCAATCAATTGAATTTACCACCGGTGGACTCCAATCAAGTTGTAGAAACATCTCAACGATGATCAATGGAAACAGGATGCACCTGAGCTCAATTTCGAGTCTCATAGCAAAGGGTCTGAATACCTATGAAAATAAGGTATTTCAGTTTTTTATTTTTTGATAAATGTGCATAAATGTCATAAAACCTGTTTTCGCTTTGTCATTATGGGGTATTGTGTGTAGATAGCTGAGATAAAAAATATATATTTAATCAATTTTAGAATAAGGCTGTAATGTAACAAAATGTGGAAAAAATGAAGGAGTCTGAATACTCTCCGAAGGCAATGTATAAGGTCAATGATTTGGCAGGAAGCAGGAAGCAGGAAGCAGGAAGCAGGCAGGTAAAGGTGTAAATGGCGGTTGAATTTCTTTTCACAGCGCTGGTGTTTCAAGATGACATTGATTTTTACAGATACATTTGCAAACTTCTGACTTTAAATGTCAGTATTCAAAGAGAAAAGCCTCTTTTCAGTAAAGCACAGCTGGGGTCTACCAAGCTCAGATACAGCCTCCCCAAATGAATCCTCAAACAGAACTGCCGAAACATACCCAAGCGGGAACCTACAGTGAGGGAAAAAAAGTATTTGATCCCCTGCTGATTTTGTACGTTTGCCCACTGACAAAGAAAGATCAGTCTATAATTTTAATGGTAGGTTTATTTGAACAGTGAGAGACAGAATAACAACAACAAAATCCAGAAAAACACATGTCAAAAATGTTATAAATTGATTTGCATTTTAATGAGGGAAATAAGTATTTTACCCCCTCTCAATCAGAAAGATGTCTGACTCCCAGATGTCTTTTATACAGGTAACGAGCTGAGATTAGGAGCACACTCTTAAAGGGAGTGCTCCTAATCTCAGTTTGTTACCTGTATAAAAGACACCTGTCCACAGATGCAATCAATCAATCAGATTCCAAACTCTCCACCATGGCCAAGACCAAAGAACTCTCCAAGGATGTCAGGGACAAGATTGTAGACCTACACAAGGCTGGAATGGCCTACAAGACCATCGGCAAACAGCTTGGTGAGAAGGTGACAACAGTTGGTGCGATTATTCGCAAATGGAAGAAACACAAAATAACTGTCAATCTCCCTCGGCCTGGGGCTCCATGCAAGATCTCACCTCGTGGAGTTGCAATGATCATGAGAACGGTGAGGAATCAGCCCAGAACTACACGGCAGGATCTTGTCAATGATCTCAAGGCAGCTGGGACCATAGTCACCAAGAAAACAATTGGCAACACACTACGCCGTGAAGGACTGAAATCCTGCAGCGCCCGCAAGGTCCCCCTGCTCAAGAAAGCACATTACAGGCCCGTCTGAAGTTTGCCAATGAATATCTGAATGATTCAGAGGAGAACTGGGTGAAAGTGTTGTGGTCAGATGAGACCAAAATGGAGCACTTTGGCATCAACTCAACTCGCCGTGTTTGGAGGAGGAGGAATGCTGCCTATGACCCCAAGAACACCAGCCCCACCGTCAAACATGGAGGTGTAAACATTATGCTTTGGGGGTGTTTTTCTGCTAAGGGGACAGGACAACTTCACCGCATCAAAGACATGATGGACGGGGCCATGTACCGTCAAATCTTGGGTGAGAACCTCTTTCCCTCAGCCAGGGCATTGAAAATGGGTTGTGGATGGGTATTCCAGCATGACAATAACCCAAAACACACAGCCAAGGCAACAAAGGAGTGGCTCAAGAAGAAGCACATTAAGGTCCTGGAGTGGCCTAGCCAGTCTCCAGACCTTAATCCCATAGAAAATCTGTGGAGGGAGCTGAAGGTTCGAGTTGCCAAACGTCAGCCTCGAAACCTTAATGACTTGGAGAAGATCTGCAAAGAGGAGTGGAACAAAATCCCTCCTGAGATGTGTGCAAACCTGGTGGCAAACTACAAGAAACGTCTGACCTCTGTGATTGCCAACAAGGGCTTTGCCACCAAGTACTAAGTCATGTTTTGCAGAGGGGTCAAATACTTATTTTCCTCATTAAAATGCAAATCAATTCATAACAATTTTGACATGCGTTTTTCTGGATTCTTTTGTTGTTATTCTGTCTCTCGCTGTTCAAATAAACCTACCATTAAAATGATAGACTGATCATTTCTTTGACAGTGGGCAAACGTACAAAATCAGCAGGGGATCAAATACTTTTTTTCCATCACTGTATATACAAGAAGCCTCACCTATTCTGGCGTGCAGGCCTGAGGTGCGTTCTGTTCGGTTTAACGTTTGTTATGTTGCGGAACGGTCTGTACTGAATGACACGTTTCACCAATACGTTCTTGTGCGTTCTTGAACAGACTTTGCTCCCATTTGGTGGGTGTAGCGAGGTATGGCTTGAAGCAATGAGTGATCTATTTAAAGGGCAGTGGTTCTCCAACCCACAACCCAACCCCTCCCCGCTTTTCAACCTGTCATTCAGTACAGCACCGTTTCCGTTTAATTGAACGTTCCAGAGCGTAAAAACTTACTGATCCCAGCCCAGGCACATCTATTCCCGCTCATCTTCACACATAACACAAGACAGAGGCTGAATCCCAAATCACCCCCTTCCCCCTCGGCCCTCAATTTGCACGTTCACACGTGCCTCCTCCATTTTGCACAAGTGTCTCAAAGCTGAGGGAGTAAAGATTATCGAGGGTGTAGGTACTAATTACACCTTCAGATATCCACTTCAACAAGGCTTCAGAGCGAAGTGCTATGCCAACACGCACTGAGATATGTTCGGACTTCACTCAATGTAGCCCTTTCCTGCAGTCACATGACCTAGTGGCCTCATGGGTGGAATGTTATTCACATGGTTCATCATTTTATAATAAATAAACATTATTTCAAAAACCCAGCCGAAAATCCGGTGTTTCTATGTCAAACGGTTCTGTTATATTTTTGTCTTCAATGATATAAAATGTAATATTGGGATGCAATCTCAAAATTGAATACATTTCAACTCTATACAGTGGGGAAAAAAAGTATTTAGTCAGCCACCAATTGTGCAAGTTCTCCCACTTAAAAAGATGAGAGAGGCCTGTAATTTTCATTATAGGTACACGTCAACTATGACAGACAAAATGAGAAAAAATAATAATAATATCCAGAAAATCACATTGTAGGATTTTTTATGAATTTATTTGCAAATTATGGTGGAAAATAAGTATTTGGTCAATAACAAAAGTTTCTCAATACTTTGTTATATACCCTTTGTTGGGGTCCGCTCACCAACCAAGAATTCACAAAATGGGACAAACACCAAATTGAGACTCTGCATGCAGAATTCTGCAAAAATATCCTCTGTGTACAACGTAAAACACCAAATAATGCATGCAGAGCAGAATTAGGCCGATACCCGCTAATTATCAAAATTCAGAAAAGAGCCGTTACATTTTTTAACCACTTAAAAATAAGCGATTCCCAAACCTTCCATAACAAAGCCATCACCTACAGAGAGATGAACCTGGAGAAGAGTCCCCTAAGTAAGCTGGTCCTGGGGCTCTGTTCACAAATACTTATTTTCCACCATAATTTGCAAATAAATTCATAAAAAATCCTACAATGTGATTTTCAGGATTTTTTTCTCTCAATTCGTCTGTCATAGTTGACGTGTACCTATGATGAAAATTACAGGCCTCTATCATCTTTTTAAGTGGGAGAACTTGCACAATTGGTGGCTGACTAAATACTTTTTTTCCCCACTGTATTTTACAGATGAATTACATAAATTACAGAAAAATACACACATCAAAATGCAAGCAGAAAGAAACACACGGTCATAAAGAACAAACACATTCATCAGTTTTCTGAATCGCTCTAGAGGCACCAGAATATCACATTTAAGAATATTTTGAAGATTGTTCCACAAATAAGGTGCAAGAAAACTAAAAGCTGATTTACCTAACTCAGCAGAGACCAATGGAATTTCCAGAGTTAGCCATCCCCGAGACCGGGTGTGGTAACTCGTTAAATATATAGTCCATTTTCTGTCCCTACCCTACCTCAGCCTATCTTTTCCTGTCCATTTCACTTTCCTATGGGGCCGGATTCAATGATTCACCAAGGGGTATTTTGGACCATTTTGTCACAGCCCGTTCCATCTTTTCGCCCGCATGCACTCACACACACATCTCCTCCATGCCCAACCTAATTCCCTCTGAGATGATAGGTGGGAAAGCTCAGTGGAGCGTTTGGTCCTTGTGGTTAAGCTCTCTCTCTCTCTCTCTCTCTCTCTCTCTCTCTCTCTCTCTCTCTCTCTCTCTCTCTCTCTGCCTCTCTCTCTCTCTCTCTCTCTCTCTCTCTCTCTCTCTGCCTCTCTCTCTCTCTCTCTCTCTCTCTCTCTCTCTCTCTCTCTCTCTCTCTCTCTCTCTCTCTCTCTCTCTCTCTCTCTCTCTCTCTCTCTCTCTCTCTCTCTCTCTCTCTCTCTCTCTCTCTCTCTCTCTCTCTCTCTCTCTCTCTCTCTCTCTCTCTCCTTCTCCTTCTTCTTCTCTCTTTCTTTCCTCCATACCCCTCTCTGTTTCTCCCTCCCCTGCCCTTATCACCCCACCATGAGGTGTAATAGGATTTTAAAGGTGTCGTGCTAATCTCTCACCGTTGAGGGCTAGAGGGCTGAGGATTCAACCCTTCCAGAACCTAGGCAGGCATGTAATCATTTAATGGGTGCTTATATCTGTCCTATTTCCCACATGTATAAGTGTGTATTAATACGTGTGATTGTAAATGTTTTTTTGTTGTTGCATATCCCACTCTCCCTGAGACACCCTCGGAGAGTGAGGTCATTGCCAGCTCTGCCATTATCAAAGGCGACCCTCTAGCAAGGGGTAAATCAACTGAATTTTCACCTTCTCAGCTCAGGCATTCAAACTAGCAACCTTCAGATTACTGGCCCAATGCTTTAACCGCTAGGCTACCTGGAAATCTGTTAGACCAGACTAGGCCAGCAGCATGATGGACAAAGAGCCAGGAACAGGCGACAGGAGGGAGGATGGAGGGATTTAAAGAGCTGGGAACAGGTGACAGGATAGAGGATGGAGGGATTTAAAGAGCTGGGAACAGGTGACAGGATAGAGGATGGAGGGATTTAAAGAGCCAGGAACAGGTGACAGGAGGGAGGATGGAGGGATTTAAAGAGCCAGGAACAGGTGACAGGAGGGAGGATGGAGGGATTTAAAGAGCCAGGAACAGGTGACAGGAGGGAGGATGGAGGGATTTAAAGAGCCAGGAACAGGTGACAGGATAGAGGATGGAGGGATTTAAAGAGCCAGGAACAGGTGACAGGAGGGAGGATGGAGGGATTTAAAGAGCCAGGAACAGGTGACAGGAGGGAGGATGGAGGGATTTAAAGAGCCAGGAACAGGCGACAGGAGGGAGGATGGAGAGATTTAAAGAGCTGGGATAGGAGGATGTAAATTGATGGCTTTAGAGCCTCAGCAGGACACTGGTCTGCTCGTGGATATCTGAGGGCCTGTGTGTGTGTGTGTGTGTGTGTGTATGTGTTTGTGTGTGTGATATCTGAGGCCAGCATACAAACCTGTAATCACAGCCAAGAAAAGAGAACAGCACAGCAGTTAAAGAAATGGAAGAGTACCCATTTATGAAGAAAGGAGAAAGAGGTGAGAGTGAGAGAGATAGAGAGAGTGAGAGAGAGAGAGAGAGAGAGAGAGAGAGACAGAGGGACAGAGGGACAGAGGGACAGAGATAGAGAGCGCGAGAGCGCGAGAGCGAGAAAGAGAGAGAGGGACAGAGAGAGAGTGACAGAGTGACAGAGCGAGAGAGAGAGAGAGCGAGCGAGAGCGAGAGAGAGAAAGAGAGAGAGGGACAGAGAGCGAGTGACAGAGTGACAGAGCGAGAGAGAGAGAGAGCGAGCGAGAGAGAGAGAGAGGGACAGATACAGAGAGAGAGAGTGAGAGAGAGGGTGGGACAGAGAGAGAGAGAGGCAGAGAGAGGTCTGGGGTCCGCTCACCAACCAAGAATTCACAAAATGGGACAAACACCAAATTGAGACTCTGTATGCAGAATTCTGCAAAAATATCCTCTGTGTACAACGTAAAACACCAAATAATGCATGCAGAGCAGAATTAGGCCGATACCCGCTAATTATCAAAATTCAGAAAAGAGCCGTTACATTTTTAACCACTTCAAAAGAAGCGATTCCCAAACCTTCCATAACAAAGCCATCACCTACAGAGAGATGAACTTGGAGAAGAGTCCCCTAAGTAAGCTGGTGCTGGGGCTCTGTTCACAAACACAAACAGACCCCACAGAGCCCCAGGACAGCAACACAATTAGACCCAACCAAATCATTAGAAAACAAAAAGATAATTACTTGACACATTGGAAAGAATTTACAGAAAAACAGAGCAAACCAGAATGCTATTTGGCCCTAAACAGAGAGTACACAGTGGCAGAATACCTGACCACTGTGACTGACCCAAACTGAAGGAAATCTTTGACTATTTATAGACTCAGTTAGGATAGCCTTGCTATTGAGAAAGGCCGCCGTAGGCAGACCTGGCTCTCAAGAGAAGACAGGCTATGTGCACACTGCCCACAAAATGAGGTGGAAACTGAGCTGCACTTCCTAACCTCCTGCCAAATGTATGACCATATTAGAGACACATATTTCCCTCAGATTACAGCGATCCTTAAAGAATTCGAAAACAAACCCAATTTTGATAAACTCCCTTATCTACTGGGTGAAATATCACAGTGTGCCATCACATCAGCAAGATGTGTGACCTGTTGCCACAAGAAAAGGGCAACCAGTGAAGAACAAACACCATTGTAAATACAACCCATATTTATGTTGATTTATTTTCCAATTTGTACTTTAACTATTTGCACATTGTTACAACACTGTATATAGACATAATATGACATTTGAAATGTCTTTATTCTTTTGGAACTTCTGAGTGTCATGTTTACTGTTAATATTTATTGTTTATTTAACTTTTGTTTACTATCTACTTCACTTGCTTTGGCAATATTAACATACGTTTCGCATGCCAATAAAGCCCTTAAATTGAAAATTGAATATAGAGAGAGACAGAAAGAGAGAGAGAGAGGGAGAGAGAGAGAGAGAGAGAGAGAGAGAGAGAGAGAGAGAGAGAGAGAGAGAGAGAGAGACAGAGAGAGAGAGAGAGACAGAGAGAGAGAGAGAGAGAGACAGAGAGAGAGAGACAGAGAGAGACAGAGAGAGAGAGAGAGAGAGAGAGACACAGAGAGAGAGAGAGAGAGAGACAGAGAGAGAGACAGAGAGAGAGACAGAGACAGAGAGAGAGAGAGAGAGAGAGAGAGACAGAGAGAGAGAGAGAGAGACAGAGAGAGAGAGAGAGAGAGAGACAGAGAGAGAGAGACAGAGAGAGAGAGACAGAGAGAGAGAGAGAGAGAGAGAGAGAGAGAGACAGAGAGAGAGAGAGAGAGAGACAGAGAGAGAGAGAGAGACAGAGAGACAGAGAGAGAGAGACAGAGAGAGAGAGAGACAGAGAGAGAGAGAGAGAGAGAGACAGAGAGAGAGAGAGAGAGACGAGAGAGAGAGAGAGAGACAGAGAGAGAGAGCAGAGAGAGAGAGAGACAGAGAGAGAGAGAGAGAGAGAGAGAGAGAGAGAGAGACGAGAGAGAGAGAGAGAGAGAGAGAGAGACAGAGAGAGAGAGAGACAGAGAGATAGAGGTTGGGAAAGAGAGGGTGATTTTATACTTCACAGTAACTGAGTGGTTGACGTCTTCCTTTGTACTGGGTCGAACAGAGATGGATGGAGGGAGGGAGAGAGATACAGGAGGGGGATGGAGGGAGGGAGGGAGGGAGGGAGGGGGGAGGGGGAATAATTCGATAGACAGCTGGGTCACTGCTTTTGGCGAAGCACCTGGCGAAGCACCTGTCTGGGTGAAAGTGATCTTTTGCTCAGAGCAATTTCTCTCTCTTACTCAAGCAAGCTTTCAGAGATTAAATATAGATTTTTTAAAGTTAAAGAATTGATTCACTGTTGATTTGAAATCAGAGCCTTAGGGAGCACTAAAATAGAATGCTGTTTTTGGTTCTCCCAGTCAACTCACATCTTCACCGTAAACATGCTCCACATTATTGTAAAGCTCATAAATCAGGGACAGTACTTCAGTGAATTATACCTCATTTCAATTGGCAAATTAGAACTGAGTCAGACGAAAGCAAAGTGACAGAATGGGAGGGAAGCTGCCCATGGTGTCTGGGATAGGACTGCCAGTTTGTGTTTTAATATCAACAAGAGTGGCTTTAGAATGACAATGAGAGGTGCTCCTATTGCAAGGTATAGAGGTTGTAGAGGTTATTGTTGTTGAGGAGAAGAGGACATAACTCTGTCGGAGGGTTATTGTTGAGGAGAAGAGGACATAACTCTGTCGGAGGGTTATTGTTGAGGAGAAGAGGACATAACTCTGTCGGAGGGTTATTGTTGAGGAGAAGAGGACATAACTCTGTCGGAGGGTTATTGTTGAGGAGAAGAGGACATAACTCTGTCGGAGGGTTATTGTTGAGGAGAAGAGGACATAACTCTGTCGGAGGGTTATTGTTGAGGAGAAGAGGACATAACTCTGTCGGAGGGTTATTGTTGAGGAGAAGAGGACATAACTCTGTCGGAGGGTTATTGTTGAGGAGAAGAGGACATAACTCTGTCGGAGGGTTATTGTTGAGGAGAAGAGGACATAACTCTGTTGGAGGGTTATTGTTCAGGAGAAGAGGACATAACTCTGTCGGAGGGTTATTGTTCAGGAGAAGAGCTTCCAGCCTCAGACAGGGGCCAGACAGGGGCCAGACAGGGGCCAGACAGGGGCCAGACAGGGGCCAGCCTCAGACAGGGGCCAGACAGGGGCCAGACAGGGGCCAGACAGGGGCCAGCCTCAGACAGGGGCCAGACAGGGGCCAGACAGGGGCCAGCCTCAGACAGGGGCCAGACAGGGGCCAGACAGGGGCCAGACAGGGGCCAGACAGGGGCCAGTCTCAGACAGGGGCCAGACAGGGGCCAGCCTCAGACAGGGGCCAGACAGGGGCCAGGCAGGGGCCAGTCTCAGACAGGGGCCAGACAGGGGCCAGCCTCAGACAGGGGCCAGACAGGGGCCAGACAGGGGCCAGTCTCAGACAGGGGCCAGACAGGGGCCATTCTGAGACAGGGGCCAGACAGGGGCCAGACAGGGGCCAGACAGGGGCCAGACAGGGGCCAGTCTCAGACAGGGGCCAGACAGGGGCCAGACAGGGGCCAGACAGGGGCCAGACAGGGGCCAGCCTCAGACAGGGGCCAGACAGGGGCCAGACAGGGGCCAGACAGGGGCCAGCCAGGGGCCAGACAGGGGCCAGCCTCAGACAGGGGCCAGATGATAAGCCACTGTATTGTATCAAATCGCTCTGATAAGTCTCTCTCGCTCTCAGACAATTATACAGCCTAATACAGCCTAGCAATTATACAGCCTAATACAGCCTAGCAATTATACAGCCTAATACAGCCTAGCAATTATACAGCCTAATACAGCCTAGCAATTATACAGCCTAATACAGCCTAGCAATTATACAGCCTAATACAGCCTAGTAATTATACAGCCTAATACAGCCTAGCAATTATACAGCCTAATACAGCCTAGTAATTATACAGCCTAATACAGCCTAGCAATTATACAGCCTAATACAGCCTAGCAATTATACAGCCTAATACAGCCAAGCAATTATACAGCCTAATACAGCCAAGCAATTATACAGCCTAATACAGCCAAGCAATTATACAGCCTAATACAGCCTAGTAATTATACAGCCTAATACAGCCTATCAGTCATACAGCCTATCAGTATCATTAATACAGTTACAGGTAAGAGGCAGTGCTTTATCATTAATACAGTTACAGGTAAGAGGGAGTGCTGTATCATTAATACAGTCACAGGTAAAAAGTGTTGTTCAGCCAGACTTGTGTCACGATCGTTGGCGGACGGGACGGACCAAGGCGCAGCGTGATATGCAAACATGTTTATTTACACAAATAAACACACGACAAAACAATAAACTAATGACATGTGAAGTCCTAAGGTAACACACAACAAACCTTATACAGAACAAGATCCCACAACCCACTAGTGCCAATAGGCTGCCTAAGTATGGTCCTCAATCAGAGACAACGAGCGACAGCTGCCTCTGATTGGGAACCACACCGGCCAACATAGATCTAGACATACTAGATCTAAACATAGAAAATACAACATAGAAAATCACAACAAGGAATATACACACCCTGACTCAACATATACAGTGGGAAAAAAAGTATTTAGTCAGCCACCAATTGTGCAAGTTCTCCCACTTAAAAAGATGAGAGAAGCCTGTAATTTTCATCATAGGTACACGTCAACTATGACAGACAAATTGAGAAAAAAATTTCCAGAAAATCACATTGTAGGATTTTTAATGAATTTATTTGCAAATTATGGTGGAAAATAAGTATTTGGTCACCTACAAAGAAGCAAGATTTCTGGCTCTCACAGACCTGTAACTTCTTCTTTAAGAGGCTCCTCTGTCCTCCACTCGTTACCTGTATTAATGGCACCTGTTTGAACTTGTTATCAGTATAAAAGACACCTGTCCACAACCTCAAACAGTCACACTCCAAACTCCATTATGGCCAAGACCAAAGAGCTGTCAAAGGACACCAGAAACAAAATTGTAGACCTGCACCAGGCTGGGAAGACTGAATCTGCAATAGGTAAGCAGCTTGGTTTGAAGAAATCAACTGTGGGAGCAATTATAAGGAAATGGAAGACATACAAGACCACTGATAATCTCCCTCGATCTGGGGCTCCATGCAAGATCTCACCCCGTGGGGTCAAAATGATCACAAGAACGGTGAGCAAAAATCCCAGAACCACACGGGGGGACCTAGTGAATGACCTGCAGAGAGCTGGGACCAAAGTAACAAAGCCTACCATCAGTAACACACTACGCCGCCAGGGACTCAAATCCTGCAGTGCTAGACGTGTCCCCCTGCTTAAGCCAGTACATGTCCAGGCCCGTCTGAAGTTTGCTAGAGTGCATCCAGAAGAGGATTGGGAAAATGTCATATGGTCAGATGAAACCAAAATATAACTTTTTGGTAAAAACTCAACTCGTCGTGTTTGGAGGACAAAAAATGCTGAGTTGCATCCAAAGAACACCATACCTACTGTGAAGCATGGGGGTGAAAACATCATGCTTTGGGGCTGTTTTTCTGCAAAGGGACCAGGGACGACTGATCCGTGTAAAGGAAAGAATGAATGGGGCCATGTATCGTGAGATTTTGAGTGAAAACCTCCTTCCATCAGCAAGAGCATTGAAGATGAAACGTGGCTGGGTCTTTCAGCATGACAATGATCCCAAACACACCACCCGGGCAACAAAGGAGTGGCTTCGTAGAAGCATTTCAAGGTCCTGGAGTGGCCTAGCCAGTCTCCAGATCTCAACCCCATAGAAAATCTTTGGAGGGAGTTGAAAGTCCGTGTTGCCCAGCGACAGCCCCAAAACATCACTGCTCTAGAGGAGATCTGCATGGAGGAATGGGCCAAAATACCAGCAACAGTGTGTGAAAACCTTGTGAAGACTTACAGAAAACGTTTGACCTGTGTCATTGCCAACAAAGGGTATATAACAAAGTATTGAGAAACTTTTGTTATTGACCAAATACTTATTTTCCACCATAATTTGCAAATAAATTCATTAAAAATCCTACAATGTGATTTTCTGGTTTTTCTTTTCTCATTTTGTCTGTCATAGTTGACGTGTACCTATGATGAAAATTACAGGCCTCTCTCATCTTTTTAAGTGGGAGAACTTGCACAATTGGTGGCTGACTAAATACTTTTTTTCCCCACTGTAAGCATCCTCTGAGTCAGGGCGTGACAGTACCCCGGCTCGGGCTCGGGGCGTGACGACCTCTCACTCTCCGCCTCCCTGTTGCGCCCCTGGTCTGGTCTGGACCTCGGTGCGTTGCTTCCCCTCTCCTTCCTCCCACTATACTCCAAGCCCTGTCTGGACCCTGGTGTGGGAGACCCCGGACCTGGAGAGGGGCTGACGTCTGGGTCTGGACTGGAGCCGCTGACCGGAGCTGGACCGGGCACCGGTGGAGCGGACTGCTCAGGCTCCGGACTGGAGCCGCTGACCGGAGCTGGATCAGGCACCGGTGGAGCGGACTGCTCTGGCTCCGGAGTGGAGCCGCTGACCGGAGCTGGACTGGACCCCGGTGAAGCGGATTGCTCTGGCTCCGGAGTGGAGCAGCTGACCGGAGCTGAACTGGGCACCGGTGGAGCGGACTGCTCTGGCTCCGGAGTAGAGCAGCTGACCGGTGCCGAACCAGGCACCAGTGGAACGGGCACGGGCCGTGCCGGACTGGACACACGCACCACTGGCTTGGTGCGAGGAGCAGGAACAGGCCGGACCGGGCTGGCGACGCACACCACTGGCTTGGTGCGAGGGACAGGAACAGGCCGGGCCGGGCTGGCGACGCGCACCACTGGCTTGATGCGAGGGGCAGGAACAGGCCGGGCCAGGGTGGCGACGCGCACCACTGGCTTGGTGCGAGGGACAGGAACAGGCCGGACCGGGCTGGCGACGCGCACTACTGGCTTGGTGCGAGGGACAGGAACAGGCCGGACCGGGCTGGCGACGCGCACCACTGGCTTGGTGCGAGGGGCAGGAACAGGCCGGGCCGGGCTGGCGACGCGCACCACTGGCTTGGTGCGAGGGACAGGAACAGGCCGGACCGGGCTGGCGACGCGCACCACTGGCTTGGTGCGAGGGGCAGGAACAGGCCGGGCCGGGCTGGCGACGCGCACCACTAGCTTGGTGCGAGGGGCAGGAACAGGCCGGGCTGGCGACGCGCACCACTGGCTTGGTGCGAGGGACAGGAACAGGCCGGACCAGGCTGGCGACGCGCACCACTGGCTTGGTGCGAGGGGCAGGAACAGGCCGGGCCGGGCTGGCGACGCGCACCACTGGCTTGGTGCGAGGAGCAGGAACAGGCCGGGCCGGGCTGGGAACACGCACCACTGGTTTGGTGCAGGGAGCAGGAACAGGCCGGGCCGGGCTGGGAACACGCACCACTGGTTTGGTGCGGGGAGCAGGCACGGGTCGTACCGGACTATGGAGGCGGACTGGAGATCTTAAGCGGAGAGCTGGCACAACCCGTCCTGGCTGGATGCCTACTTCCGCACAGTATGTGTGAGGCATTAGCACAGGACGCACAGGGCTACGCACGTAGATCCGGCGCAGGATAAAAAAACTACCAAAGATGAATCAACACATTGCCTGCAGTACCCACACTTCAAAATCTCTCGACCATTGTTACTCTCCCTTCGGGAATGGCTATAAGGCCCTCCACCCACCCTCCCTTCGGCAAATCAGATCACGACTCCATTCTGCTCCTCCCTTCCTATATATGCAGAAACTCAAACAGGAAGTACCCATGTTAAGGTCTATTCAACGCTGGTCTGACCAATCGGAATCCATGCTTCAAGATTGTTTTGATCACGTGGACTGGGATATGTTCCGGGTTGCCTCTGAGAATAACATTGACGCATACACTGACACGGTGACTGAGTTCATCAGGAAGTGCATAGGGGATGTTGTTCCCACTGTGATGACTAAAACCTATCCAAACCAAAAACTGTGGATAGATGGCAGCGTTCGGCAAAACTGAAAGCGCAAACCACCACATTTAACAACGGCAAGGTGACTGGGAATGTGGTCGAATACAAACAGTCCAATTATGCCCTACGTAAGGCAGTGAAACAGGCAAAAAGGCAGTACAGAGACAAAGTGGAATCGATATTCAACGGCTCAGACACGAGACGTATGTGGCAGGGACTCCAGACAATCATGGATTATAAAGGGAAAACCAGTCACGTCGCGGACACCGACGTCTTGCTCCCGGACAAGCTAAACACCTTCTTCGCCCGCTTTCAGGATAACACAGTGCCGCCGACGCGGGTCGCTCCCGAGGTCTGTGAGCTCTCGTTCTCAGTGGCCAACATGAGTAAGACATTTCAGCGCATTAACCCTTGTGTTAGCCGCGCCAGACGGCATCCCTAGCCGCGTCCTCAGAGCATGCGTGGACCAGCTGGCTGGAGTGTTTAAGGACATATTAAATCTCTCCCTGTCCCAGTCTGCTGTCCCCAATTGCTTCAAGATGTCCCCCATTGTTGCTATACCCAAGAAAGCAAAGGTAACTGAACTAAATGACTATCGCCCCATAGCACTCAATTCTGTCATCATGAAGTGCTTTGAGAGGCTACTTAAGGATCATATCACCTCCACCTTACCCAACACCCTAGACCCACTCGTACACATCACTGACAATCTGAAATGGTCCACCTACACAGACAGTGTGGTGAAGAAGACGTAACAGCGCCTCTTCAACCTCAGGAGGCTGAAGAAATGTGGCTTGGCACCTAAAACCCTCACAAACTTTTACAGATGCACCATTGAGAGCATCATGTCGGGCTGTATCACTGCCTGGTACGGCAACTGCACCGTCCGCAACAGCAGGGCTCTCCAGAAGGTGCCCAACGCATCACCAGGGGCACTCAGCCTGTCCTCCACGACATCTACAGCACCCGGGGTCACAGGAAAGCCATCAAGGACCTCAGGACATAAGCAACCCGAGTCACGGCCTGTTCACCCCGCTATCATCCAGAAGGCGAGGTCAGTGAAGGTGCATCAAAGCTGGGACCAAGAGACTGAAAAACAGCTTCTATCTCAATGTCATCAGACTGTGAAATAATCATCACTAGCCGACCTCTACCCAGTACCCTGCCCTGAATTTAGTTACTGTCACTAGCCGGCTACCACCCAGTTACTCAACCCTGCTCCTTAGAGGCTGATGCCCTATCTACATATACATGGAACACTGGTCACTAAATAATGGAACACGGGTCACTTTAATAATGTTTTCATACTGTTGTACTCATTTCTGATGTATATAATGTTTTCATACTGTTGTACTCATTTCTGATGTATATAATGTTTTCATACTGTTGTACTCATTTCTGATGTATATAATGTTTTCATACTGTTGTACTCATTTCTGATGTATATAATGTTTTCATACTGTTGTACTCATTTCTGATGTATAAACTGTATTCTAGTCAAGGCATATCCTATTTAACTATCGCTGTATATACAGTACCAGTCAAATGTTTGGACACACCTACTCATTCCAGGTTTTTTCTTTATTTTTACTATTTTCTACATTGTATAATAATAGTGAAGACATCAAAACTATCAAATAACACATGTGGAATCATGTAGTAACCCCAAAAAAGGTTTTAAACAAATCAAAATATGTTTTAGATTTTAGATTCTTCAAAGTAGCCACCCTGTGCCTTGATGACAGCTTTGCACACTCTTGGCATTCTTTGAAGAATCTAAAATATATTTTAATTTGTTTAACACTTTTTTGGTTACTACATGATTACATTTGTGTTATTTTCATAGTTTTGATGTCTTCACTATTATTCTACAATGTAGAAAATAGTAAAAATAAAGAAAAACCCTTGAATGAGTAGGTGTGTCCAAACTTTTGACTGGTACTGTATACTATTCTTCAGATATACTACAAATTCTATCTCCATAATATCCTTACTTGTACATCCCATCCCATACACAGTGCCTTCGGAAAGTATTCAGACCCCTTGACTTTTTCCACATTTTGTTATGTTACAGCCTTATTCTAAAATGGATTTAAAAATATATAATCCAGCATCAATCTACACGCAATACCCCAAATAAAAAATAAATATGACATTTACATAAGTATTCCCTTTACTCAGGACTTTGTTGAAGCACCTTTTGGCAGCGATTACAGCCTCGAGTCTTCTTGGGTATGACGCTACAAGCTTGGCACACCTGTATTTGGGGAGCTTATCCCATTCTTCTCTGCAGATCCTCTCATGCTCTGCCAGGTTGGATGGGGAGCGTCGCTGCACAGCTATATTCAGGTCGGTGAACCTTCGCCTCAGTCTGAAGTCCTGAACGCTCTGGAGCAGGTTTTCATCAAGAATCTCTCTGTACTTTGCTCCATTCATCTTTTCCCTCGATCCTGACTAGTCTCCCAGTCCCTGCTGCTGAAAAACATCCCCACAGTATGATGCTGCCACCACCATGCTTCACCGTAGGGATGGTGCCAGGTTTCCTCCAGACGTGACGCTTGGCATTCAGGCCAAAGAGTTCAATCTTGGTTTCATCAGACCAGAGAATCTTGTTTTTCATAGTCAGAGTCCTTTAGGTTCCTTTTGGCAAACTCCAAGCGGTCTATCATGTGCCTTTTACTGAGGAATGGCTTCCGTCTGGCCACTCTACCATAAAGGCTTGATTGGTGGAGTACTGCAGAGATGGTTGTCCTTCTGGAAGGTTCTCCCATCTCCACAGAGAACTCTGGAGCTCTGTCAGAGTGACCATCAGGTTCTTGGTCACCTCCCTGACCAAGGCCCTTCTCCCCCGATTGCTCAGTTTGGCTGGGCGGCCAGCTCTAGGAAGAGTCTTGGTGGTTCCAAACTTCTTCCATTTAAGAATGATGGAGGCCACTGTGTTTTCGGGGATCTTCAATGCTGCAGACATTTTTTGGTACACTTCCCCAGATCTGTGCCTCGACACAATCCTGTCTCGGAGCTCATAGGACATTCCCCAAAAACAGTTTGTGAACCCACCTATGAATGCATATTTGGATTTTTCTAAATTAGATTTTTTTTTTTTCTCTCTAAACGGTGAAGCCATTCTAAATGTGTTGTTGTGTAAATAGCTTTTGTAATTGGGTGCTGGGTTCAGTGACAGTTTATTACCAGGAGAACAGATACATGGGCCAACAGCATCACACACACAAATACACACACACACACAAATACACACACACACACACATACACAAATACACACACACACAAATACACACACACACACACAAATACACACACACACACACAAATACACACACACACACACAAATACAATAGGCTACAGTATTACTCTACAACTACAGCTGAAGGCTCAACACGATAAGTACTTAATCTTATTTGTCACTATGTAAATAATATTATTCTTCTCTGTTCCTCTCTTTTCTGTGCATCCTATATTTAAGGGTAGCAGCAGCTATATTCTAATGGATTTCTGTCCAGGATTGATCAGATAAGGGGAGATGGGATTGATGGAGGGATGGAGGGAGGGAGAGAGGGCTGGAGGGAGGGAGAGAGGGCTGGAGGGAGGGAGAGAGGGCTGGAGGGTTGGAGAGAGGGCTGGAGGGAGGGAGAGAGGGCTGGAGGGAGGGAGAGAGGGCTGGAGGGGGAGAGAGGGCTGGAGGGAGGGAGAGAGGGCTAGAGGGAGGGCTGGAGGGAGGGAGAGAGGGCTGGAGGGAGGGAGAGAGGGCTGGAGGGAAGGGAGAGAGGGCTGGAGGGAGGGAGAGAGGGCTGGAGGGAGGGAGAGAGGGCTGGATGGCGGGAGAGAGGGCTGGAGGGAGGCAGAGAGGGCTGGAGGGAGGGAGAGAGGGCTGGAGGGAGGGAGAGAGGGCTGGAGGGAAGGGAGAGAGGGCTGGAGGGAGGGAGAGAGGGCTGGAGGGAAGGGAGAGAGGGCTGGAAGGCTGGAGGGAGGGAGAGAGGGCTGGAGGGAGGGAGAGAGGGCTGGAGGGAGGGAGAGAGGGCTGGAGGGAGGGAGAGAGGGCTGGAGGGAGGGAGAGAGGGCTGGAGGGAGGGAGAGAGGGCTGGAGGGGTGGAGAGAGGGCTGGAGGGCTGGAGAGAGGGCTGGAGGGAAGGGAGAGAGGGCTGGAGGGAGGGAGAGAGGGCTGGAGGGCTGGAAGGCTGGCTGTTCTGTGGAGCTATCACACACTCTCACCTCGTATCTGTGGATTTGAGAGCCTGTCATACAGGGTAGACACACAGCACCTCGTATTTACATTTACATTTAAGTAATTTAGCAGACGCTCATATCCAGAGCGACTTACAAATTAGTGCATTCAACTTATGATAGCCAGCGGGACAACCACTTTTTTTTTTAATGGAGGGGTGGGGGGGTGGGGGGGTGGTAGAAGGATTACTTTTATACTATTCCAGGTATTCCTTAAAGAGGTAGGGTTTCAAGTGTCTCCGGAAGTGTCACGATCGTTATAAGATGAAGCGGACCAAGGCGCAGCGTAATATGCGTACATTCTTAATTACGTACTTAACACACGATCAAAACAAAACAACAAACGATACGTGAAGTCCTAGGTTAACACCAAAACAAACCATACGGAACAAGATCCCACAATAAACAGTGCCAAACAGGCTGCCTAAGTATGGTCCCCAATAAGAGACAACAAGCAACAGCTGCCTCTGATTGGGAACCACCCTGGCCAACATAGAAATACATGAACTAGAACAAAACATAGAAAATGACACATAGAAAATCCACACCCTGGCTCAACATATAAGAGTCCCCAGAGCCAGGGCGTGACAGTACCCCCCCCCAAAGGCGCGGACTGCGACCGCGCCAACCAAACACAAGAGGGTAGGGGCCGGGTGGGCATTCCGCCTCGGAGGCGGATCCGGCTCCGGGCGTGACCACCACTCTATCTCTACCCCCCCGTAGCGCCCCTGGTCTGGTCCCGCTGGCCGGAGCTGGACTGGACATCGGTGGAGCGGATTGCTCTGGCTCCGATGTGGAGCAGCTGACCAGTGCCGGACAAGGCACCGGTGGAACAGGCACGGACCGTGCCGGACTGACGACGCGCACCACTGGCTTGGTGCGGGGAGCAGGAACGGGCCGGACCGGGCTGACGACGCGCACCACTGGCTTGGTGCGGGGAGCAGGAACGGGCCGGAATGGGCTGGCGACGCGCATCACTGGCTTGGTGCGGGGAGCAGGAACGGGCCGGACCGGGCTGGCGACACGCACCACTGGCTTGGTGCGGGGAGCAGGAACGGGCCGGACCGGGCTGGCGACGCGCACCACTGGCTTGGTGCGGGGAGCCGGAACGGGCCGGACCGGGCTGGCGACGCGCACCACTGGCTTGGTGCGGGGAGCAGGAACGGGCCGGACCGGGCTGACGACGCGCACCACTGGCTTGGTGCGGGGAGAAGGAACGGGCCGGACCGGGCTGACGACTTGCACCATTGGCTTGGTGCGGGGAGCAGGAACGGGCCGGACTGGGCTGACGACGCGCACCACTGGCTTGGTGCGGGGAGCAGGAACAGGCCGAACCGTGCTGGCGACGCGCATCATTGGCTTGGTGCGGGGAGCAGGAACAGGCCGGACCGGGCTGGCTACGCGCACCACTGGCTTGGTGTGGGGAGCAGGAACGGGCCGGGCTGGACTGGGAACACGCACCACAGGCTTGGTGCGGGGAGAAGGAAGAGGCCGGGCTGGACTGTCGACGCGCACCACTGGCTTGGTGCGGGGAGCAGGAACGGGCCGGGCTGGACTGGGAACACGCACCATTGGCTTGGTGCGGGTAGCCGGAACGGGCCGGGCCGGACTGTGGAGGCGGACTGGAGGTCTGGAGCGGAGAGCTGACACAACCCGTCCTGGCTGAATGCCTATCTCCACACAATATGTGTGAGGCATCAGCACAGGACATACAGGGCTGTGCACTCGTACTGGCGCTACAGCACGTGGCACTGGCGCAGGATATCCGGGACCGAGGAGGGGTACTGGAGGCCACGAGCGTTGAGGCGGCACACTCCGTCCTGGCTGCATGCCCACCTTAGCACGACACGTGCGTGGTGCTAGCACAGGACGTGCAGGACTGTGCCGGAACACTCGCGGCACAGTACATGGCTCCGCATAACACGGAGCCTGCCCAGTCTCACGCTCCCTAGCCTGAGTACGGGGAGTTGGCTCTGCTCTACCACTAGGCTCCGCCAACCACCCTTTTAGCCCCCCCCCAAAATGTTCTTGGGGCTGTCTCTCGGGCTTCCTCCTCGGCCGGTACCCTCTGCGTTGCCGCTGCTCCTCTCTGTAGCGCGCCTCCACAGTCTCCTCCCAAGGACGGCGATCCATTCCGGCCTGAATCTCGTCCCAAGTCCAGGATCCCTTCCCGTCCAGGATCTCCTCCCAAGTCCAGGCTGTCTGTTCCTGGACACGCTGCTTGGTCCTCCTTTGGTGGGATCTACTGTCACGATCGTTATAAGATTAAGCAGACCAAGGCGCAGCGTGATATGCGTACATTCTTAATTACGTACTTAACACACGATCAAAACAAAACAACCAACGATACGTGAAGTCCTAGGTTAACACCAAAACAAACCATACGGAACAAGATCCCACAATAGACAGTGCCAAACAGGCTGCCTAAGTATGGTCCCCAATCAGAGACAACAAGCAACAGCTGCCTCTGATTGGGAACCACCCTGGCCAACATAGAAATACATGAACTAGAACAAAACATAGAAAATGACACATAGAAAATCCACACCCTGGCTGAACATATAAGAGTCCCCAGAGCCAGGGCGTGACAGGAAGGTGGTCAGTGTCTGTGGATCTGAGAGCCTGTCATACAGGGTAGACACACAGCACCTCGTATTTACATTTACATTTACGTAATTTAGCAGACGCTCATATCCAGAGCGACTTACAAATTGGTGCATTCAACTTATGATAGCCAGCGGGACAACCACTTTTTTTTTTATGGAGGGGTGGGGTGGGGGGGGTGGTAGAAGGATTACTTTTATACTATTCCAGGTATTCCTTAAAGAGGTAGGGTTTCAAGTGTCTCCGGAAGGTGGTCAGTATCTGTGGATCTGGGTAGATTGGTGTTCACACACAGCACCACACAGTGAAAGAGTGCTCTGTCCTGTGTGACTGACACAGACACACAATGAATCACCAGTACATTGTTAGGGCTTAACGTTTCGGACATTCAGCTTGGATTGTCCTGGCAGTTTCCAAAAGAAATGGATGCTATCAGGCCCTGACGTAGGACATGACATTTACATATTGAGTAACTAGACAACAACATGGTAGTCAGATACAATGCACTGGCCCTGTGGTGAATTCTATTCTAGCATATTGTCTGCAGAAGAAGACACTGATAATAGGGTGTCCAATCAAAAAACACATATTTTGACCAATTAGGGAGATTATCCTCTGAGAAAACCAATGGTCCAAACCTCATATCTTTATTATAATCTATTCAAAGGTTATTGGAGTTTTGTGATGGACATTTTCATGTGTGTGCTAATAACCAATTTCTGTGTTCATGCAAGTGACTGATTAAAACGCCTGGGAGAAATCCTCACTGTTGTATCTGCAAGGCCTCGTGAGGTATTGGTCTGCCACATGCATGAACCAGTGTTGGTCGGTCATATGAATTAAGCAAACGTTAATGATGAATTCATAATGAATGATAAATAAGCTAAATCATGCAAATATAACTTGTCTGTATATAAGGGAACTAACGGGACTGCCCCTGCTCCTGATCGACATGTGTACTTGGTGCATTGAGTTGGTTGGAACCTCTCCAGCATGCTGATAATAAACAATGATTCATTTAAGATTGACTTCGAGTGTCTCTGTGTAAGAATTTCCATGAGAGTTTTTACCCTTGTAGGATGGCCAGAATTAGAGTTACTAAATCAATGGAGGCCAGAAAAAAAATATATAATATAAAATAATAGTACAAATAAAGAAAAACCCTTGCACGAGTAGGTGTGGCCAAACTTTTGACTGGTAGTATATACTACCAGTCAAAAGTTTGGACACACCTACTCGTGCAAGGGTTTTTCTTTATTTTATATATATATATATATATATATATATATATATATATATATATATATTGTGATGTCACGAGAGGCTGTGTCCTGGAGGGACGTTACATCCCCCTGAGGTGGCTGCAAACCCAGACAGCTATGGCTCCATCTGCTGGTATGGTCGGGAACTCCACCCCTCTATGGCCAATCTTCCCACGCAGCTGAAACAAATGAGGAGCTGATGAGCTGAAGGTTTGGGAAGGGAAGAGACACACTGAGGGAGTGTGTGGGGGTGAAGAGACACAGTCTCCAACCTGGGCTCTCTGGAGGACAAGAGTGCTGCACGTCCACTTCCATGAGGAATATAAGGATTTGGAGATACTTACCTTTGGGAAATACTCACCTTTGGATATATGCACCTGTGGAAATACGTGAGAGACATTTGGAAGGACTTTTTGCTGGGTTGGCCACTAGCTGCAACGTGGACTACAGTAAGGCTGGGGAAAAGTTATCTGAGCGAGTGAGAATTATGATTTTGGATGTGGAAGAGACATCCCTGAACTGTTAACCCTTAAAGAGCCACAAGAGAACAGAATTTTGTTATATTTTCGTTAATTTCCCAAGACCTATAATAAAATCCTTGTTTTGTTTGAACCTTGTCTCCTTGCACTACTTGAGCAATCCCGCTGAAAGCTGTGTAGCCTCTCGTGACGTCACAGATGGTGGAGAATACGGGCACGCTCAAGCGTTAATAGTGCATGTCAGAGGAGGATACCGAAGGTTTGATCACCCAGTTTTCCAAGTTGGCCGTAGGCTCCCCGCCCGACTGAAATGGAGGACATATTGAAAGCCCTTGTTGCTGGCCAGCAAGCCCAGATGCAAGCAAACGTGGCTCTCTTGGAGGAGCAAAAGAAAGCCAACCTTCTGAAGGCAGAGGAATTGCAGTTGCAGAGACAGAGGGTTGTCCAAAATACCCGCCCAATAAAGGCAAGTGACTTTATATCTAAGATGGGAGCTACCGATGACATTGAGGCATACCTGCATGCATTTGAGGCCACGGCCACTAGGGAAGCCTGGCCCAAGCAACAGTGGGTTGGTCTGTTAGCCCCCTTTCTAACCGGGGAATCGCTGAATGCTGTCCGGGACCTGGGCCCTGACCAGGTTACTGACTATGATGCCCTGAAGTCTGAGATCCTCAGCAGATATGGACTCACAAAGTTTGGTATGGCCCAGCGCTTTCACGGCTGGACCTTCCAACCAGACCAACCTCCTCGGGCGCAGATGCATGAACTTGTCCGAATCGCAAGGAAATGGCTGGATCCGCAGAGGAATACAGCAGCGGCGGTGGTGGAGGCCGTTGTGGTGGATCGTTACCTACGCGCCCCTGCCTTATGAGGCAAAACGGTTCATCAGTCAACAGGCCTTGACCACGGCTGATCTGACCGTGGAAGCTGTGGAAAAGTACCAGGCCACAGCGGAGATGCTGAATGCTTCCCGAAAAGACCCCAGGAGTGCGGCCCCACCACAAATGGGAAGAACCCGTCCCAAAGGACCCCAAGGTCTCGAACCCAGCCACGTCAGGACTTATCCCGGCTCCAGGGGGAGCCAGAAACCAGGCGGGTCCAAGAAGAGTACACCAGGAGGGGGGAAACTTCGACAGTGTTACCGGTGTGGGGAGATGGGACATATCTCCTGGCAGTGTGGGAAACCAGCCGATGAACCTATGCCCACTGCGGAGTCCTCCAGCTCAGCACCCACACACCGTTTTGCCTCGCTCTTGGGAGTCGTAGATGGCGGCCCAGATCGACCCCCCCACCTGCCCGGTAACTGTGAATCACCATGATGTGGAGGCCTTACTGGATTCTGGTAGCCGGGCCACCCTGGTGCGTAAGGATTTGGTGGGCCCAACGTGTCTGACCCCGGGGAAAGTCCTCCCAGTTTCCTGTGTCCATGGGGACACCAGAGAATACCCCATTACTGAACTTACAATGACCAGCACACGGGGAACCATACACACGACGGCGGGGGTGGTTGATTCCCTCCCCGTCCCTGTCCTAATTGGACGAGACTGCCCAGCCTTTTACCCACTCTGGAGAGAGTCTCAGGAGAGGATAACCCGAGTACCTCGGAAACGGAGAGGCAAGACTCATCCTGGGAAGGCTCCCGTGCAATCCTCCGAATTACTCACTCCCGCCCCGGGCTCTGATAGGGATGGCAGGTGCCCAGACCGACACAGAGACGGAGCTACAGAATCTGGACAAAGAACTGTCTGGTCTGAAGGGGACCGCTGAGAGGTATCGTTTGTTAAAGCAACAGTTAGACATGAAGACAGAAGAGTTAGATATCCTCCAGGCTAAACTCCAACAGAGCTCCTTCCATAAGCAACAGGAGGAGCTGGAGAGGCTGCGCAGGACCATCGAGGAGTGTGAGGAGACCCTGCGCAGTAGTAAGGAGGTCCAGAAGAAGGCAGAGGAGAAGTACAAGGTGTTGGAGAACAAGATGAAGAATGCGGAGGCAGAGAGAGAGAAGGAACTGAAAGCTGCTCAACAGAAGCTAAACTCTGCTAAAACCAAGGCTGATGCGTTCAGTAAGAAACTCGAGAGACAACAGGAGGCTGAGTCCCTGGTCCTAGAGGTGGAGGAGTTGAAGAGAGAGCAGGCTGGCAAGCACCACGGCAATGCGGACGCCCTCTCCCAGCGTGATGCCTTCTTCGCTGCCTTTACCCCGACGAGGACGTCGGTCCCGAGGAGGGGGATGTGTGATGTCACGAGAGGCTGTGTCCTGGAGGGACGTTACATCCCCCTGAGGTGGCTGCAAACCCAGACAGCTATGGCTCCATCTGCTGGTATGGTCGGGAACTCCACCCCCTCTATGGCCAATCTTCCCACGCAGCTGAAACAAATGAGGAGCTGATGAGCTGAAGGTTTGGGAAGGGAAGAGACACACTGAGGGAGTGTGTGGGGTGAAGAGACACAGTCTCCAACCTGGGCTCTCTGGAGGACAAGAGTGCTGCACGTCCACTTCCATGAGGAATATAAGGATTTGGAGATACTTACCTTTGGGAAATACTCACCTTTGGATATATGCACCTGTGGAAATACGTGAGAGACATTTGGAAGGACTTTTTGCTGGGTTGGCCACTAGCTGCAACGTGGACTACAGTAAGGCTGGGGAAAAGTTATCTGAGCGAGTGAGAATTATGATTTTGGATGTGGAAGAGACATCCCTGAACTGTTAACCCTTAAAGAGCCACAAGAGAACAGAATTTTGTTATATTTTCGTTAATTTCCCAAGACCTATAATAAAATCCTTGTTTTGTTTGAACCTTGTCTCCTTGCACTACTTGAGCAATCCCGCTGAAAGCTGTGTAGCCTCTCGTGACGTCACAATATATATATATATATATATATATATATATATATATATATATATACAGTGAGGGAAAAAAGTATTTGATCCCCTGCTGATTTTGGACGTTTGCCCACTGACAAAGAAATGATCAGTCTATAATTTTAATGGTAGGTTTATTTGAACAGTGAGAGACAGAATAACAACAAAATAATCCAGAAAAACGCATGTCAAAAATGTTATAAATTGATTAGCATTTTAATGAGTGAAATAAGTATTAAATTAGTAAATTAGTTGTTAAGATAGCCAAATTGATGTGATATGTCATAAGCGATCTAGCCAATTCAACGTAGTCCATCAATCAATGTCTGTCTGTAATGTATATAATCGCTTTCCAGCAGCAATCATAATTATACTGCATTCAGAAAGTAATCCCAACTTTGACATTTTTTTGGGTTACAGACTGACTTTAAAATTGATTAAATGTAGATGTTTGTCACTGGCCTACATACTGTAATGTCAAAGTGAAATATTTTTTTACAAGTTAATACAAATTGAAAAGCTGAAATGTCTTGAGTCAATAAGTATTCAACCCCTTTGTTATGGCAAGCCTAAATAAGTTCAGGGGTAAAAATGTGCTTAAAATGTCACATAATCAGTTGCATGGACTCACTCTGTGTTCAATAATAGTGTTTAACATGATTTTTGAATGACTACCTCATCTCTGTACCCCACAGATTCAATCACAAAGACCAGGGAGGTTTTCCAATGCCCCGCAAAGAAGGGCACCTTTTGGTAAATGGGTAAAAATAAAAAAGCAGAAATAGAATATCCCTCTGAGCATGGTCCAGTTATTAACTACACTTTGGATGGTGTATCAATACACCCAGTCACTACAAAGATACAGGCGTCCTTCCTAACTTAGTTGTCAAAGAGGAAAGAAACTGCTCAGGGATTTCACCATGAGGCCAATGGTGACTTTAAAACTGTTACAGACTTTAATTGCTGTGAAAACTGAGGATGGATCAACAACAATACTAACCTGATTGACAGAGTGAAAAGAAGGAAGCCTGTACAGAATACAAATATTCCAAAACATGCATCCTGTTGGTAACAAGGCCCTCCATAACTGGCTATGAGACTATTGCAGCTCTCTGGGTGTAACATTTATTGACAATTTTGATATCTTCTGGAAACAAAACTCGTATTATAAGGAGGATGGGATCCACCCAAATCATTTGGCTTCCTGGATCCTTTCACAGCATTATAAGGCTGTGTTGAGACAATGACTTATCAATGACCCAAGTCCAGCTCATTTAATCCCTACCATTGTGTCGCTGAGCTGTCATAATGCTTCAGCAAATGTACATTATCCTATGGGCATTGGAAGACACAATGTAAATAACCTAATTCATGTCCCTCTTACTGCCCGGAATGCCTCTGCTGATCCTACAGCTATTGTATGCAGTAATTATATGCCTATGAACCAGAGTAATACTGTTAGCACTGAGGTGGTGTTCTCTAGTAGGACGTCCACTGTGTGCAGCACACCCTGCACTAATAAAAATAACCTAAGTATGTCTACCTCTGCTAAGCTTCCCAGTAAAGCAAGAAAAATAATCAAGCATCCCCGAAAAGTGTTAAAAATTGCCCACGTTAACATATGTAGCTTAAGAAACAAGGTTCATGAAATCAATAATTTGCTATTAACAGATGACGTTCATGTTTTGACAATCTCTGAAACTCACTTAGATAATACCTTTGATGATACAGTGGTAGCAATACAAGGTTATAACATTTACAGAAAAGACAGACATGCCAATGGGGGCGGTGTTGCAGTCTATATTCAGAACCACATTCCTGTAAAGCTTAGAGAGGATCTCATGTTAAATACTGTTGAAGTAATATGGCTACAGGTTCATCTGCCTCACCTAAAGCCCATTCTGGTGGGAAGCTGCTATAGACCACCAAGTGCTAACAGTCAGTATCTGGATAATGTGTAAAATGCTTGATAATATATGTGATATTAATAGAGAGGTATACTTTCTGGGTGATTTAAATATTGACTGGCTTTCATCAAGCTGCAAACTCAAGAGAAAGCTTCAAACTGTAACTAGTGCCTGCAACCTGGTTCAGGTTATCAGTCAACCTTCCAGGGTAGTTACAAACAGTACAGGAATGAAATCATCAACATGTCTTGATCATATCTTTACTAATGCTGCAGACATTTGTTTGAAAGCAGTATCCAAATCCATCGGATGTAGTGATCACAATATAGTAGCCATATCTAGGAAAACCAAAGTTCCAAAGGCTGGGCCTAATATTGTGTATAAGAGGTCATACAATAAGTTTTGTAGTGATTCCTATGTTGTTGATGTAAATAATATTTGTTGGTCTGTGGTGTGTAATGACGAGCAACCAGACACTGCACTTGACACATTTATGAAATTGCTTATTCCAGTTACTAATAAGCATGCACCAATTAAGAAAATGGCTGTAAAAATGGTTAAATCCCCGTGGATTGATGAAGAATTGAAACATTTTATGGTTGAGGCAAAAGAGATGGCAAATAGGTCTGGTTGTACAACCGATTCGCAAACATACTGCAAATTGAGAAATCATGTGACTAAATTGAACAAAAAGAAGAAGAAACTACACTATGAAACAAAGGTAAATGACATAAAGAATGATAGTAAAAAGCTTTGGAGCACCTTAAATTAAATGTTGGGCAAAAAGGCAAACTCCGCTCCATCAGTCATTGAATCACATGGCTCATTCATCACAAAACCCACTGATATTGCCAACTACTTTAATGATTTTTTCATTGGCAAGATTAGCAAACTTAGGTATTACATGCCAGCAACAAACGCTGTCACTGCACATCCAAGTATATCTGACCAAATTATGAAAGACAAGCGTTTGTAATTTTGAATTCAGTAAAGTAAGTGTGTGTCACGATCGCTTACAGACGGGACAGACCAAGGCGCAGCGTGATATGCGTACATGTTTATTAAATATCAAACACAACGACAAAATAACAAACAAAACGAAACGTGAAGTCCAAGGCAGCACAACACAACATACCTTAACACTGAAGAAGATCCCACAACCCACTAGTGCCAATAGCCTGCCTAAGGATGGTCCCCAATCAGAGACAACGAGCTACAGCTGCCTCTGATTGGGAACCACACCGGCCAACATAGATCTAGACTTACTAGATCTAAACATAGAAAATGCAACATAGAAATACACCACATAGAAAATACACACCCTGACTCAATGAATACGAGTCCCCAGAGTCAGGGCGAGACAGTACCCCCCCCCCCCCCAAAGGTGCGGACTCCGACCGCACAACATAAACATAACAGGGTAGGGGCCGGGTGGGCATTCCGCCTCGGAGGCGGATCCGGCTCAGGGCGTGACGACCACTTACTCTCCGCCTCCCTGTTGCGCCCCTGGTCTGGTCTGGACCTCGGCGCGCTGCTTCCCCTCTCCTTCCTCCCACGAAGTACCAAGCCCTGTCTGGACCCTGGTGTGGGAGACCCCGAACCTGGAGAGGGGCTGACGTCTGGGTCTGGACTGGAGCCGCTGACCGGAGCTGGACCGGGCACCGGTGGAGCAGACTGCTCTGGCTCCGGAGTGGAGCCGCTGACTGGATCTGGACTGGACCCCGGTGGAGCGGACTGCTCTGGCTCCGGAGTGGAGCAGCTGACCGGAGCTGGATCAGGCACCGGTGGAGCGTACTGCTCTGACTCCGGAGTGGAGCCGCTGACCGGAGCTGGACGCGCACCACAGGCTTGGCGCGAGGGGCAGGAACAGGCCGGACCGGGCTGGCAACGCGCACCACTGGCTTGGCGCGAGGGGCAGGAACAGGCCGGGCCGGGCTGGCGACGCGCACCACTGGCATGGTGCGAGGGAGAGGATAACGCCGGGCCGGGCTGGCGACGCGCACCACTGGCTTAGTGCGGGAAGCAGGAACGGGCCGGACCGGACTGGCGACACGCACCACTTGCTTGGTGCGAGGAGCAGGACTGGGTTCCTTTATTAACCCCCGCTCCTTCTGCTGCCTAACCAGCACCTCTTGCCGTGCCTCTACACTTTCCTTCTCCCTTATAGCCTCCTGTAGCGCCTCCCTCTGACCGAATAACTCCTGCTCCCTCTGAACCAATAGCCCCCGTAACATGGTGGCCTCCTCTCCTAAGCTGCAGACCCGCCCTTTAACGGCCTCCTGCTGCCTCGTTGTCCACACCGTGTGCCTCCCCCCAAAATGTTCTTGGGGTTGCCTCTCGGGTCTCCGTCGTCGGCACGGTTGGCGCCGTTTCTCCTCTCCTGCCTGGGCATTTACTTTTGCCCATGGCCCTCTGCCCGCGAATATGTCCTCCCATGACCACCATTCGCCCACCTGGGACATCGCTATTCGCTCTTCCTGGGCACGCTGCTTGGTCCTCGTTTGGTGGGATCTTCTGTCACGATCGCTTACAGATGGGACGGACCAAGGCGCAGCGTGATATGCGTACATGTTTATTAAATATCAAACACAACGACAAAATAACAAACAAAACGAAATGTGAAGTGAAGTGAAGTCCAAGGCAGCACAACACAACATACCTTAACACGGAACAAGATCCCACAACCCACTAGTGCCAATAGGCTGCCTAAGGATGGTCCCCAATCAGAGACAACGAGCTACAGCTGCCTCTGATTGGGAACCACACCGGCCAACATAGATCTAGACTTACTAGATCTAAACATAGAAAATGCAACATAGAAATACACCACATAGAAAAAACATACCCTGACTCAACGAATACGAGTCCCCAGAGTCAGGGCGTGATAGTGTGGAAGAAGTGAAACTAAATTATTGTTGTCTATCAACAATGACAAGTCACCGGGGTCCGACAACTTGGATGGAAAATTACTGAGGATAATAGCGGACGATATTGCCACTCCTATTTGCCATGTCTTCAATTGAAGCCTACTAGAAAGTGTGTGCCCTCAGGCCTGGAGGGAAGCAAAAGTTATTCCCCTACCTAAGAATAGTAAAGCCCCCTTAACTGGCTCAAATAGCCGACCAATCAGCCTGTTACCAACCCTTAGTAAACTTTTGTAAGAAATTGTGTTTGACCAGATAAAATGCTATTTAACAGTAAACAAATTGACAACAGACTTTCAGCACGCTTATAGGGAAGGACATTCAACAAGCACAGCACTGACACAAATGACTGATGATTGGCTGATAGAAATTGATGATTAAAAGATAGTAAATTGTCATGATAAAAACATATTGGGGATCCATAGTAAATATAATTATAAGGCACTGCTACAAAGATACAGGCGTCCTTCCTAACTTAGTTGCTGGGGAGGAAGGAAACCACTCAGGGATTTCACCATGAGGCCAATGGTGACTTTAAAACAGTTGCAGAGTTTAATGGCTGTGATGGGAGAAAACTAAGAATGGATCAACAACATTGTAGTTACGCCACAATACTAACCTAATTGACCTAATATAAAAATATTCCATAACATGCATCCTGTTTGCAACAAGGCACTAAAGTAATACTGCAAAAAATGTGGCAAAGCAATTCACCTTTTGTCCTGAATACAATGTGTTATGTTTGGGGCAAATCCAATACAACACATTACGGAGTACCACTCTCCATATTTTCAAGCATAGAGGTGGCTGCGTCATGCTATCGGTATGCTTGTAATCGTTAAAGATTGGAGAGTGTTGGGTCCCCCGAGTGGCGCAGCGGTCTAAGGCACTGCATCACAGTGTTCGCGCCGTCACTACAGCCTGGGGTTCGATCTCAGGCTGTGTCCTTACCGGCCATGACCGGGAGTCCCATAGGGCGGCTCACAATTGTCCCAGTGTCGTCCGGGTTAGGGGAGGGTTTGGCCCAGTGTCGTCCGGGTTAGGGGAGGGTTTGGCCCAGTGTCGTCCGGGTTAGGGGAGGGTTTGGCCCAGTGTCGTCCGGGTTAGGGGAGGGTTTGGCCCAGTGTCGTCCGGGTTAGGGGAGGGTTTGGCCCAGTGTCGTCCGGGTTAGGGGAGGGTTTGGCCCAGCGTCGTCCGGGTTAGGGGAGGGTTTGGCCGGGGGGTCTTTACTTGGCTCATCATGCTCTAGTGACTCCTTGTGGCGGGACGGGCGCCAGCAGGCTGACTTCGGTCGTCAGTTGAACGGTGTTTCCTCCGACACATTGGTGCAGCTTGCTTCCAGGTTAAGGGAGCGGGTTTTAAGAAGCGCGGTTTGGCGGGTCATGTTTCAGAGGACGCATGACTCGACCTTCGCCTCTCCCGAGCCCATTGGGGAGTTGCTGCGATGAGACAAGATCGTAATCACGGAATTGGGGAGAAAAAGGGGGGTAAAAATCACACAAAAAAAAAGTCTAGTCTAGTCTAGTCTAGTCTAGTTTAGTCTAGTTTAGTCTAGTTTAGTCTAGTTTAGTTTAGTCTAGTTTAGTCTAGTTTAGTCTAGTTTAGTTTAGTCTAGTTTTGTCTAGTTTCGTCAAGTTTAGTTTAGTCTAGTCTAGTTTAGTTTCACGCCCTGGCTCTGGGGACTCTAGTATGTTGAGCCAGGGTGTGAGTTTTCATTTGTTTTTCATTTCTAGTTGTTGTATTTCTATGTTGGCCAGAATGGTTCTCAATCAGAGGTAACGAGTGTCAGCTGTTGCTGGTTGTCTCTGATTGGGAACCATATTTAGACAGCCTGTTTTCCCACAGTGGTTGTGGGATCTTGTTCCAGTGTGGTTTGTGTTAGACCGAGGACGTCACGTTATCGTTTGTTGTTTTGTTCGTGTTATCATCATTCTTTAATAAATATGTTCACTTTTCACGCTGCACCTTGGTCCTCTGTACCCGACGATCGTGACATTTAGTCTAGTTTCGTCTAGTCTAGTCTAGTTTAGTCTGTGTGTGTATGTATGTATTCCTGCGTGTATGCTTTCATGTGCAGCTCAGAGCAGGAAGGAGACAATAACACAACATAATACAGACACATATGGGTAGAGCGCTACCTGCTGCTGCTAATCCATTTATCTAGATACAAAGCTGCTTTAATCTGACACACACACACACCACCCAGCCCATCCCCTCCCTTACAGGCTGGCCAGAACCACTGCCCATCCTGGAGGAGAGAGAGAGTTGCTGCATTGATCCACTAAAGCACTAGAGCTCAGCCTTACAGACCTCCACAGCTGACACACACACACACACACACACACACACGCACACACACACACACACACACACACACACACACACACACACACACACACTCACACACACACACCCTGAGTACTAAAGCTCAGCTAGTCCTCCACAGAGCTCCACAGTGTACACAGAGAGAACACCAACACAGAGCACTGACACCAGGGCCCATATACTTAAAGCGTATCAGAGGAGGAGGGCTGACCTTATCTGTCCAAACACTCTTATTCGTTATGATCTAAAAGTCTAAAACTGATGCTAGATCAGCAGTCCTACTCTGAGACGCTTCGTGGATACAGTCCCAACGAAGACCTTTTCACATTCAAGAGGAACCTACTGCACAATAAATTCTAATTACAAGCCACTGCTGCTTCGGTCTGGTATTTACTGTGGTTTTAAATCAGGCATTTTCCTTTGTATTTGCACATGTTTGTTTTGTTAGCTCTTCTTGTTGAGGATCAAGTTTGTTGGGAATAGTATAGTAGGACTGGGTCTGGTGCTGCTGGGTCTGGTGCTGCTGGGTCTGGTGCTGCTGGGTCTGGTGCTGCTGGTCTCAGTCGCTGAGCTGGGCATCCCACCCACAGAGCTCAGACCAGGGAGGCTTAGAGGGCTGAGCTGGGCATCCCACCCACAGAGCTCAGACCAGGGAGTCTTAGAGGGCTGAGCTGGGCATCCCACCCACAGAGCTCAGACCAGGGAGGCTTAGAGGGCTGAGCTGGGCATCCCACCCACAGAGCTCAGACCAGGGAGTCTTAGAGGGCTGAGCTGGGCATCCCACCCACAGAGCTCAGACCAGGGAGGCCTATAGAGATAAGAGTGGGCTGAGCTGGATGTCCTATTGGTCCATATTATGATGGAGTGTGAAGTTTGATTGAGATCTATTGAGATCTATGGTCAGATCACTCATGCTGATTGGGGTTGATTGTTGCTTTATTAACTAATCAGAATGAACGAGGTGGATCAGGAGAATGTGGAGCAGGAGAACGTCACAGTAATCTCCCCTACGTGATAGAAGTCCAACTGAAGGAGCCTAGCAAGCAGCCTGCCCCAATCACATCACCCACTGCCAGTAGATCTGGTTTGAAGTACGTCTGAGCTGAAAGGAAAGCCTAGCAGCCTACCTAGGAAAAGCTCTGCCCGAGCCCTGCCTGAGTTCCTTGTTTTCTGAATCCCTCAGACAAATCTGGCCTCGTACGACCATACTTATCTTGAGAGCATACATTCTGTTTCGCTACACAGAATCAGTATGGTTTTACAAGGTAACGACAAAGCCCAGATGAGATAGAAGTGTTTATTTATTTTACTGAATTTCTGAATGAGTCTGAATGAGCATAGGAGGAATTCCTCAGAGGAATTGAGAAAACAAGGACTCAGGAATTAAGGATATGAAGACTTGTAATGCGTTCAGACAGCCCTGGTTTGAACCAGGAAGGGTGTGATTCAGGCAGGGTGTGATCAGGCAGGGTGTGATCCAGGCAGGGTGTGATCCAGGCAGGGTGTGATCAGGCAGGGTGTGATCCAGGCAGGGTGTGATCTATGCAGGGTGTGATCCAGGCAGGGTGTGATCAGGCAGGGTGTGATCCAGGCAGGGTGTGATTCAGGCAGGGTGTGATCCAGGCAGGGTGTGATCCAGGCAGGGTGTGATCAGGCAGGGTGTGATCAGGCAGGTTGTGATCCAGGCAGGGTGTGATCCAGGCAGGGGTGTGATCCAGGCAGGGTGTGATCCAGGCAGGGTGTGATCCAGGCAGGGTGTGATCCAGGCAGGGTGTGATCCAGGCAGGGTGTGATCCAGGTAGGGTGTGATCCAGGCAGGGTGTGATCCAGGTAGGGTGTGATCCAGGCAGGGTGTGATCAGGCAGGGTGTGATCCAGGCAGGGTGTGATCCAGGCAGGGTGTGATCCAGGCAGGGTGTGATCCAGGAAAGGGTGTGATCCAGGAAGGGTGTGATCCAGGCATGGTTCTGAGGGTTCTGTCTCATCTGAATAGTTCTCCCTTTCTTCTTTGTCTTTTCTCAAGACAGGAGCAGCTGTCTGAACCCAGGAGGACGTGTCAGAGAGGAGCGAAGTGATGATGAGTACCAGTCCCAGGAAGAAGGGGGGGTTAACTGAAAGAGAGCAGGTGCAACGTCGTCGCGTCCTTCCTGTTGAAGGAAAGTGTGAAAGGAGGACTGGAGGAAGACAGAAATGTGTGCAGAATACAGACCAACAGCTTGGGGAGAATGAAAAAATGGCACCCTATTCCCTATGTAGTGCACTACTTTTGTCCAAAGGGCTCCAGAGGACCCTTGTCAAAAGGAGTGCACCATGTAGGAAATAGGGTGCCATTTGGGATGTAACAAATTAATTAATCATCTATTCAACACACATCACAGTGTTCCCTACCATGAGCCATTTCCTTTCGGGTCGAGCAGGGATCTCTCTCTGTCTCTGTCTCTGTCTCTCTCTCTCTCTGTCTCTGTCTCTCTGTCTCTCTCTCTCTCTCTCTCTCTCTCTCTCTCTCTCTCTCTCTCTCTCTCTCTCTCTCTCTCTCTCTCTCTCTCTCTCTCTCTCTCTCTCTCTCTCTCTCTCTCTCTCTCTCTCTCTCTCTCTCTCTCTCTCTCTCTCTCTCTCTCTCTCTCTCTCTCAGCATGGGAAACATATGTTGATATTGCCAAAGCAAGTGAAATAAATAGTAAACAAAAATGAAATAAACAATAAAAAATGTAAAGTAAACATTACACTCACAAAAGTTCCAAAAGAATAAAGACATTTCAAATGGCATATAATGTCTATATACAGTGTTGTAACGATGTGCAAATAGTTAAAGTACAAAAGGGAAAATAAATAAACATAGCAAATATTCAAACGAGAACTTTGAAGGCCGAAGTGGAGAAAGGTTCCATGTGAACAGCAGTTGAACATGGGTCAGTCGGTCCTAAGAGATGGGTGAACGCCGTTTGGAAGGGAGGGGCGATGGCCTCCGTCGCCCCAGGCCGATTGAAAGGGAGTCGGGTTCAGATCCCCGAATCTGGAGTGGCGGAGACGGGCGCCGCGAGGTATCCAGTGCGACCGATCCCGGAGAAGCTGGCGGGAGCCCCGGGGAGAGTTCTCTTTTCTTTGTGAAGGGCAGGGCGCCCTGGAATGGGTTCGCCCCGAGAGAGGGGCCCAAGCCCTGGAAAGCGTTGCGGTTCCGGCGGCGTCCGGTGAGCTCTCGCTGGCCCTTTAAAATCTGACGGAGAGGGTGTAAATCTCGTGTCAGACCGTGGTTCTCAGTTCCCAGAAGTGGTTAGAGTCTATGGATTCTTCTTTGGATATACTGTTTAGGTTTTCTACTGCCAAGTTTCCACTTTCACTATTACACTGAAACGTTTTGTCCAGGAAGTTGTCTAAAAGGGATTGAATTAGTTGTTGCCTAATTGTTTTTTGGTAGGTTTCCAAACTACTTTCCTACCTCCTGTCTCTCTTTTTCCATATCTCTCTCCCTCTCTCTCTCCACTCTCCCTGCAGAAATAACATGAAGGAGGATACTTTTTTTTTATGTTAAGAGATCATAAGTGCCATCATGCACTGTCTTTATCATCAGTCTCTGTCCCTCCATCCCTCCAGCCTACAGACAAAGACTGCGTCCTAAATGTCACCCTATTCCTTGTATTGTGCACTACTTTTGACCGGGCCCATAGGGTTCCATTGGGTTCCATAGGGTTCCATAGGTTTCCATAGGGCTCCATAGGGTTCCATAGGGTCCATAGAGTTCCATAGTGTTCCATAGGGCTCCACAGGGCTCCATAGGGTTCCATAGGGCTCCATAGGGTTCCATAGGGTTCCATAGGGCTCCATAGGGCTCTGGTCAAAAGTAGTGCTCTATATAGGGAATAGGAGGGTATTTGGGACAGAGCCCGTGTATTACTGAAGTCATTCAGGGAATAATTTACCTGACCGTGTATTAATGAAGTCATTCAGGGAATCATTTACCTGACCGTGTACTATGGAACCCTATGGAACCCTATGGAGCCCTATGGAACCCTATGGAACCCTATGGAACCCTATGGAGCCCTATGGAACCCTATGGAGCCCTATGGAACCCTATGAAGCCCTGTGGAGCCCTATGGAGCCCTATGGAACCCTATGGAGCCCTATGGAACCCTATGGAACCCTATGGAACCCTATGGAGCCCTATGGAACCCTATGGAGCCCTGTGGAGCCCTATGGAACCCTATGGAGCCCTATGGAACCCTATGGAACCCTATGGAACCCTATGGAGCCCTATGGAACCCTATGGAGCCCTATGGAACCCTATGGAACCCTATGGAGCCCTATGGAACCCTGTGGAGCCCTATGGAGCCCTATGGAACCCTATGGAAGCCTATGGAACATTATGGAGCTTTATGGAACCCTATGGAACCCTATGGAACCCTATGGAACCCTATGGAACCCTATGGAACCCTATGGGCCCGGTCAAAAGTAGTGCACAATACAAGGAATAGGGTGACATTTAGGATGCAGTCTTTGTCTGTAGGCTGGAGGGATGGAGGGACAGAGACTGATGATAAAGACAGTGCATGATGGCACTTATGATCTCTTAACATAAAACAAAGTATCCTCCTTCATGTTATTTCTGCAGGGAGAGTGGAGAGAGAGAGGGAAAGAGATATGGAACAAGAGAGACAGGAGGTAGGAAAGTAGTTTGGAAACCTACCAAAAAACAATTAGGCAACAACTAATTCAATCCCTTTGAATTAAATGCTCTATATAGGGAATAGGAGGGTATTTGGGACAGAGCCCGTGTATTACTGAAGTCATTCAGGGAATAATTTACCTGACCATGTATTAATGAAGTCATTCAGGGAATAATTTACCTGACCATGTATTGATGAAGTTATTCAGGGAATCATTTACCTGACCGTGTATTAATGAAGTTATTCAGGGAATCATTTACCTGACCGTGTATTAATGAAGTCATTCAGTGAATCATTTACCTGACCATGTATTAATGAAGTTATTCAGGGATCATTTACCTGACCGTGTATTAATGAAGTCATTCAGGGAATAATTTACCTGACCGTGTATTTCTGAAGTCATTCAGGGAATAATTTACCTGACCATATATTAATGAAGTTATTCAGGGAATCATTTACCTGACCGTGTATTTCTGAAGTCATTCAGGGAATCATTTACCTGTGTCACGGTTTCGGCCGAGACTGCTCCTCCTCCTAGTTCGGGCAGGCTTCGGCGTTCGCCGTCCCCGGAGTACTAGCTGCCACCGCTCTATGTTTCGTCATTTGATTGCTTTTGTCTGCCTGTTACACCTGTGTCCATTTGTGTGTTGATTACGTGTCTTATAAGTTCCTTGTTTTGCACTAGATTGATTGTGTGTTGTTATGACTGCCACTGTGTCGGAGCTACGTGTTTGCACCCTGTTTGTTTTGTGTTTAGTGTTTACGCGTGTGCGTAATTTTCCCTCGCCTCTTGGTGTATTTTGAGGTCGGGGTTTTTTCTCGTAACATTAGACTATTAAAGTCTGTTGGACTTAACCTCTGTGTCCTGCGCCTGACTCCTCCACCACATCCACATCGGTTCCAGTGACAGAACAACACACCACCATGGAGTCAGCAGGAACAGCGGCGGCACCCGAATCCCTGGAAGACCGGATCAACTACCAGGACACCATGATCCGGCAACTCGGGGCCGCCATGGACGAGGTGTCCAACACTCTGCGCCCGATTGGTGAATCGAGAGGTGCCCACGCACTCTTACAACATCCCATCACCAACGGCCAGTCCTCCTCTCTCAGCACCGGAACCCAGTGGCATTCGGCTCTCGCTCCCGAGGGCATATGACGGTTCTGCAGCTGGGTGTCAGGGATTCCTCCTGCAGGTGGAACTTTACCTTGCCACCATACACCCGGCGCCCTCGGGATACGAGAGCGTCTCCGCCCTCATCTCCTGTCTATCCGGCAAGGCGTTGGAGTGGGCCAACGCCGAATGGAGGGAATAGGCGCCGCAACCATCACCTACGCGGAGTTCTCCCGCCGCTTCAGGGCTGTCTTCGATCATCCACCTGAGGGGAAAGCGGCGGAGAGCGTCTATTCCACCTCCGACAGGGGAAGAGGAGCGCACAGGAGATTCGCACTGGAGTTCCGGACACTAGCGGGCGGATGCGGGGTGGAATGAGAGGGCCCTCATCGACCCACTACCGGTGCTAGCCTACGAGAGGACGTTCGTCACGAGCTGGCCTGCAGAGACACCAACCTGTCGTTCGACCAGTTGGTGGACATTTCCATCCGTCTAGACACCCTGCTGGCTACCCGCGGACGTCCCGAGTGGGGGTCGTCCATTCCACCCTCCAGCACCTCCGAGCCGATTCCCATGGAGCTCGGGGTGCTGGCGCGAGAGAGGAGGAGAGGGAACCCGAGGGAGGCCATCCCCTGCATCACCTGTGGTCGTGGAGGACACACCGCGGCAAGGTGCTGGGGAGGGTCTCCTGGGAGAGGTGACAACAGGCCACGCACTGGGGAGTCATTTCAGGTGAGTAGGCGCCCCACTTACCCAGAGCTTTCTGTTGGTCACATGAGTATTCCTGTGAGATTTCCACAGGTGGCACCTCATTCCCAGCATAAGGCGCTAGTAGATTCAGGCGCAGCTGGGAACTTTATTGATCGGGCATTTTGTTGTAGGTTAGGAATTCCCCTTCGGCCGGTAGAAGCTCCATTTCCTGTCCACGCATTAGACAGCCGGCCGTTGGGGTCGGGCCTGATCAGGGAGGTCATAGCACCACTGACGATGACGACGCAGGGGGGTCATGAGGAGATCATTCAGTTTTATCTGATTGACTCTCCTGCGTACCCCGTGGTGTTGGGCCTTCCCTGGTTAAGCACCCATGATCCTACCATAGCGTGGCAACAGAGGACTCTTATGGAGTGGTCTGCCCAGTGTGTAGGGGAGATGTCTAGGTGTTTCCGTAGGGGCGACCTCGGTAGAGAGTCCGAACCAGAGTGCCCGCACTGCGCATTCCCCCTGAGTATGAGGATTTAGCACTCGTGTTTAGCAAATCGAGGGCAACACGGCTACCTCCTCATAGACAAGGGGACTGTGCGATAAATCTCCAGACAGGAGCGGCTCTTCCACGGAGTCGTGTGTATCCCCTGTCTCAAGAGGAAACAGCGGCTATGGAGACTTACATAGCCGAGTTCTTGGCACAGGGATACATACGGTCCTCCACTTCCCCGGTCTCCTCGAGTTTCTTCTTTGTGAAGAAGAAGGACGGGGGATTGCGCCCGTGTATTGATTACCGTAGTCTCAATCAGATCACAGTTAAATACAGTTACCCACTTCCACTGATTGCGACGATGACGGAATCATTACGCGGACGCGTTCTTCACAAAGTTGGATCTCAGGAGCGCGTACAATCTGGTGCGCATTAGGGAGGGGGATGAATGGAAAACAGCATTTAGCACCACCTCGGGTCATTACGAGTATCTCGTCATGCCATACGGGTTAATGAATGCTCCTTCAGTCTTCCAATCCTTTGTTGACAAGATTTTCCGGGACATGCATGGGCAGGGTGTAGTAGTTTTACATCGACGACATCCTAGTGTATTCTTCTACAGAGCCTAGCATGTAGCCCAGGTGCGCCGAGTGTTGAGAAGACTGTTGGAGCATGACTTGTATGTCAAGGCAGAGAAATGCCTGTTCTTCCAGGAGTCCGTCTCCTTTTTGGGTTATCGGTTGTCCGCGTCTGGTGTGGAGATAGAGGTAGACCGGGTATCGGCCGTGCGTAATTGGCAAACTCCAACCACTGTAAAAGAGGTGCAGCAGTTCTTGGGTTTTGCTAATTACTACCGGAGGTTTATTCGGGGTTTTGGACAGGTTGCAGCTCCCATTACGTCCCTGCTAAAGGGGGGTCCGGTTCGTTGCAGTGGTCGGCTGAGGCGGACAGGGCATTTGTCAAACTAAAGAACCTGTTCACCTCGGCTCCTGTGCTGGCGCATCCGGATCCTCTTTACCATTCCAAGTAGAGGTAGACGCGTCCGAGACCGGTATTGGGGCAGTTCTGTCACAACGGTCCGGCACGCCACCTAAACTCCCGCCCCTGTGCGTTCTACTCCAAGAAGCTCAGCTCGGCGGAGCGCAACTATGATGTTGGGGACAGGGAGCTGTTAGCCGTAGTCCAGGCCCTAAAGGTGTGGAGGCATTGGCTTGAGGGGCTCAACACCCTTTCCTCATTCTGACTGATCACCGTAACCTGGGTACATCCGGGCAGCTAGGAGATTGAACCCTCGTCAGGCTAGGTGGAACATGTTCCTAACCCGGTTTGTTTTTAAGATCACATACATCCCTGGGTCCCAGAATGGTAAGGCAGACGCCCTGTCCAAGCGGTATGACACAGAGGAGAGGTCCAACGAGCCTACTTCCATATTGCCGGAGTCTTGTTTGGTGGCTCCGGTGGTATGGGAGGTCGTCGCGAAATCGAGCGGGCACTGCGTACCCGACCCTACTCCCCCGAGTGTCCTGTGGGGCGGACGTACGTTCCGCTCGAGATTCGTGATCGACTTATTTATTGGGCTCATACATCACCCTCCTCTGGACATCCAGGTATTGGCCGGACCGTGCATTGTCTTAGCATGAAATACTGGTGGCCAACGTTAGCTAGGGATGTGAGGGTTTATGTCTCCTCCTGCTCGGTGTGTGCCCAGTGTAAGGCACCTAGACATTTGCCCAGGGGTAGCTACATCCCCCTGCCCGTTCCCACAACGACCATGGTCCCACCTATCGGTGGATTTCAGTAACCGACCTACCCCCCTCCCAGGGGAATACCACCATTTTGGTCGTTGTGGATCGGTTTTCCAAGGCCTGTCGTCTCCTTCCCATGCCGGGTCTCCCCTACTGCCCTACAAACCGCTGAGGCCCTATTTACCCATGTGTTCCGGCACTATGGGGTCCCCGAGGATATAGTGTCTGACCGAGGTCCCCAGTTCACCTCCAGAGTTTGGGGGCGTTCATGGAACGGTTGGGGGTCTCGGTAAGCCTTACCTCGGGGTACCACCCAGAGAGCAATGGGCAGGTGGAACGTGTCAACCAGGATGTGGGTAGGTTTTTGAGGTCCTATTGCCGGGACCGGCCGGAGGAGTGGTCTAGGTTCATCCCCTGGGCAGAGATGGCCCAGAACTCTCTCCGCCACTCCTCCACCAATTTAACACCTTTCCAGTGTGTTTTAGGTTATCAGCTCGGTCCTGGCACCATGGCACGAGAGCCAGATCGAGGCCCCTGCGGTGGACGAGTGGATTCGGCGCTCGGAGGAGACGTGGGACGCTGCCCATGTCCATCTGCAGCGTGCCATCCGTCAACAAAAGGCGAGCGCCCGATCGCCACCGCAGTGAGGGACCGGTGTATGCGCACCGGGAGATCGAGTCTGGTTCTCGACTCGAAACCTGCCCCTCCGCCTGCCCTGCCGGAAGCTGGGTCGGCGGTTTGTGGGGCCCTTCAAAGTCCTGAGAAGATTGAGCGAGGTGTGTTACAGGTTACAACTGCCTATAGAGTATAAAAATATTAACCCCTCGTTCCATGTGTCTCTTCTCAGGCCGGTGGTAGCTGGCCCACTCCAAGAAGATGAGATAGGAGAGACCCCTCCGCCCCCTTTGGACATCGAGGGCCCCGGCGTACAGGGTCCGGACCATCTTGGACTCGAGGCGCCGGATGAGTGGTCTCCAGTATCTCGTGGAGTGGGAGGAGTGCGGACGGAGGAACGGTGTGGGTGCCCAGGAGGGACATACTCGATCCATCCCTCCTGACTGAGTTTCACCGTGGGCATCCCACGCGCCCGGGTCGCGTCCTCCTGGCCGTCCCGAGGCCGGGGGTCGGCGCACGGCTGGAGCCGCGCGTCAGGGGGTACTGTCACGGTTTCGGCTGAGACTGCTCCTCCTCCTAGTTCGGGCAGGCTTCGGCGTTCGCCGTCCCCGGAGTACTAGCTGCCACCGCTCTATGTTTCGTCATTTGATTGCTTTTGTCTGCCTGTTACACCTGTGTCCATTTGTGTGTTGATTACGTGTCTTATAAGTTCCTTGTTTTGCACTAGAATGATTGTGTGTTGTTATGACTGCCACTGTGTCGGAGCTACGTGTTTGCACCCTGTTTGTTTTGTATTTAGTGTTTACGCGTGTGCGTAATTTTCCCTCGCCTCTTGGTGTATTTTGAGGTCAGGGTTTTTTCTCGTAACATTAGACTATTAAAGTCTGGTAGACTTAACCTCTGTGTCCTGCGCCTGACTCCTCCACCACATCCACATCGGTTCCAGTGACAACCTGACCATATATTAATGAAGTTATTCATGGAATCATTTACCTGACCTTTAAATCCCCATTCGTTGGAAGAGCAATCCAAGCAAACCAAAATTGGTTCTGTGAAGGTTCCCAGAACATTTGTTAGGTCGCAGCAATTGTTCTCATGACACAAATACTGTCCAGTCGAGGTGATGATTATAGAATGTTTGTATAAAACATTCACCTGATGTTGCAAGAACATTCTTAGAACACATTTAATCTGTTGAATAAAGGTTCACTAAAGGTTTCGTTAGGTTGTAGGAGTCTGGTGAGATCAACGTGGGGACATTACAAAATAGATTTTCCCAAAACACAAAAACTGTCCAGTTGTGTGGATGATTCTACAATGTTTCTTTTAGGTTGCAAAAAACACTCACCTGATGTTCCAAGAGCGTTCCCAGAACACATGTAATCTGTTCTTTTAAAAGATCCCAGAATGTTTCATTAGGTTCTGGGAAGAGTGAGAACATTGTGGGGACGTCACAAGTGCAATCGTTGTTTCAGGAAAGTCGAGGTGATGAGGGGGGATCATTTAAGATACTTTTTGAAGAGGTAGGGTTTCAGGTGCTTTCGGAATATGGGCAGGGAAACTGGTTCAGGGGGAAACGGGTCCCACCATTGGGTTACCAGGACAGGGGGAAACGGGTCCCGCCATTGGGTTACCAGGACAGGGGGAAACGGGTCCCACCATTGGGTTACCAGGACAGGGGGAAACGGGTCCCGCCATTGGGTTATCAGGACAGGGGGAAACGGGTCCCGCCATTGGGTTACCAGGACAGGGGGAAACGGGTCCCGCCATTGGGTTACCAGGACAGGGGGAAACGGGTCCCGCCATTGGGTTACCAGGACAGGGGGAAACGGGTCCCGCCATTGGGTTACCAGGACAGGGGGAAACGGGTCCCGCTAATTGGGTTACCAGGACAGGGGGAAACGGGTCCCGCTAATTGGGTTACCAGGACAGGGAAGAGCTTGGACAAGGCTGAGGAGGCCCAGAGACCAGTGGTAGTAGAACGGAGTGCTCGGGTTGGGGTGTAGGGTTTGAGCGTAGCCTGAAGGTAGGGAGGGGCAGTTCCTCTTGCTGTTCCGTAGGTAAGCACCATAGTCTTGTAGTGGATGCGAGCTTCGACTGGAAGCCAGTGGAGTGTGCGGAGGCGAACTTGGGAAGGTTGAAAACAAGGCGGGCTGCAGCATTTTCAATAAATTGCAGGGGGTTGATGGCACAAGTTGGGGAGCCCAGCCAACAGCAAGTTGCAGTAGTCCAGACGGGAGACGACAATTGCCTGGATTAGGACCTGCGTCGATTCCTGTGTGAGGTAGGGTCGTTCTCTACGGACGTTGCAAGAGCATGAACCTGCAGGAGTGAGTAACTGCTTTGATGTTTGCAGAGAACGACGGGGTGTTGTCCAGGGTCATGCCAAGGTTCTTTGCACTCTGGGAGGGCGACACTTTGGAGTTGTCAACAGTGATGGAGAGGTCTTTGAGCGGGCAGGCCTTCTCCGGGAGGAAGAGCAGCTCTGTCTTGTCGAGGTTGAGCTTGAGGTGGTGGGCCGACATAATGGGAGGTGCAAGCTGAGATATCTGCCAGGCACGCAGAGATGCTGTCGCCACCTGGGTGTCAGAAAGGGGGGGAAGGAGAAAAGTAGTTGAGTGTCGTCCGCATAGCAATGATAGGAGACCATGTGAGGATATGACGGCGCAGAGTGACTTGGTGTATAGAGAGAAGAGGAGAGGGCCTAGAACCGAGCCCTGTGGGACACCAGTAGTGAGAGTACGTGGTGCAGCCACAGATCCTCTCCACGTCACCTGGTAGGAGCGGCTTGCCAGGTAGGATGCAATCCACGAGTGTCCAGAACCTGAGATGCACAGCCCTGAGAGGGTGGACAGGAGGATCTGATGGTTCACGGTGTCGAAGGCAGCGGATAGATCTAGGAGGATGAGAACAGAGGAGAGAGAGTCAGCTTTGGCAGAGCGGAGAGCCTCTTTGACACAGAGAATAGCTGTCTAGGTTGAGTGACCCGTCTTGAAGCCTGACTGGTTAGGGTCAAGAAGATGGTTCTGAGAGAGATAGCGAGAGAGTTGATCAGAGACGGCAGCTCAAGTGTTTTGGAAAGGAAAGAAAGAAGGGATACAGGTCAGTGGAGGCTCCTCGGAGGTGGAAGGGGAGGACCATCCTCCTCAGTGAATTTCATAAAAAATAAAATAGTGAAACAATAAAAAAGTTATCCTTTTTACATAAAACTACACTAAATATATTCACGTCACCAAATAACTGATTAAAACACACTGTTTTGCAATAAAGGTCTACAGTAGCCTCAGCAGCAGTCTGTAGGGTAGCACTATGGTGTAGCCGGAGGACAGCTAGCTTCTGTCCTCCTCTGGGTACATTGACTTCAATACAAAACCTAGGAGGCTCATGGTTCTCACCCCCTTCCATAGACTTACACAATAATTATGACATCTTCTGGAGGACATCCTCCAACCTATCAGAGCTCTTGCAGCATGAACTGAAATGTTATCCACCCAATCAAAGGATCAGAGAATGAATCTAGTACTGAATGCTTAGGTTACAGCTAGCACTGCAGTGCATACAATGTGTTGAGTAGTTGACTCAAAGAGAGAGAAAAACGATAGTTGAACAGTTTTGAACAAATTGATTTCATCCAACATTAAAGAGAAGCAAGAGAAAGAGAGTAGCAAGAGAGAGAGAGAGAGAGAGAGAGAGAGAGAGAGAGAGAGAAAGAGAGTAGCAAGAGAGAGAGAGAGAGAGAGAGAGAGGAGACAGAGCGAGAGAGAGAGAGAGAGAGAGAGAGAGAGAGAGAGAGAGAGGAGACAGAGCGAGAGAGAGAGAGAGAGAGAGAGAGAGAGAGCGTGAGAGAGAGAGAGAGACAGAGAGAGAGAGAGAGAGAGAGAGAGAGAGAGAGAGAGAGAGAGAGAGAGAGAGAGAGAGAGAGAGAGAGAGAGAGATAGCTATATTTGGTTTCACTTCCACTTAGCTAGCAAATGCAGCTAGCTAGTTTAGCCTACTCAAACACCTGGCTCAAACAGAGAGGGATGCTATGTTAGCTAGCTGGCTATGGCTATTCAACACTGGAACTCTTCCAAGTCAAGGTAAGCTTTTGGTTTTATTAATTTATTGCCACCGGGGCCCGCCGGTGTAACTGCTAAACTCCTTTCTGACTGTATACTGCATGATTTTTTCTATTTTCTGTTGTGTTATTGACTGTACGTTTTGTTTATTCCATGTGTAACTCTGTGTTGTTGTTGTTTTTATCACACTGCTTTGCTTTATCTTGGCCAGGTCGCAGTTGTAAATGAGAACTTGTTCTCAACTGGCTTACCTGGTTAAATAAAGGTGAAATAAAAATGATTGTAGCGGGTTTACTAACACGTTAGTTCTAGTAGCTCTAGTTGACTATGACGTGACAACAATGTAGGCTGTGTGTAGCGGTTAGCGTTCATGATATGAAGGTTTGGCTTGGAAAGGTTAATTTGCCTGGTCACAGAAAGCTGATGTGTTGTGCACTGAAGTCCACAAGCGAAGGGAAAAGGTGAGAAGAGGAGAGCGCGTAGATAATTGCGAGAAGGAATTATACAATGAGCAAAGTGATCAAGCTGTTTTTATGAGACAGGTGTTTAATACAACAGCCTTCATTAGATGCTATATGTGGCTGCTTTGAAAGTGAACTGTGTTTGCGCGTGATCAGGGGTGTATTCATTCCGCCGATTCTGTTGAAAAACCTTTCTTAAATGGAAGCAAACGGAACGAAACGGGGATAAACATACCTGAATTTGTCAAAATAGAAACTCTCATTTGCAGCTGGACTAATGATTACACCCTAGATCAGCTGTGCACGGCGGTATTGAATGTGTCACTGTCTGTCACCTTGATTACTCAAAATCCTCTCAACCTGTGCACCTACGTTGTAAACTTTCATTCATAGGCTAGGTTGTAGTAACCTCATTATGGGGTATAGGGTGAAATGTGAGTATCATGTAGTAGCCTAAACCTATCGATGTTACATTGAGCTGTGTGAATGGAATATGAAAGACAGTCATCCAACGTGCTGCAATAGAAATAAGGCCATGCTCATAATATTTATTTAGCATTCTCCCTCGTCTTTAAAAGGCACCGACCACCACTGATACAGGTCTATAGTTTTTTGACATCAGATGAGTCGAGTGTAGGTTTCTTGAGGAGGGGAGCGACCTGGGCCATTTTGAAGTCAAAGGGGGACGCAGCCAGGCAGGTGGTCGGGCGGTCAGACCTCACTAGTCTCAGGATGTCATCTGGAGAGAGAGGAGAGAAAAGAGGTCAAGGCGTAGGGTAGTTCTGTGTGAGTGGGGAGAAAGAGGTCAAGGCGTAGGGTAGTTCTGTGTGAGTGGGGAGAAAGAGGTCAAGGCGTAGGGTAGTTCTGTGTGAGTGGGGAGAAAGAGGTCAAGGCGTAGGGTAGTTCTGTGTGACTGGGGAGAAAGAGGTCAAGACGTAGGGTAGTTCTGTGTGAGTGGGGAGAAAGAGGTCAAGGCGTAGGGTAATTCTGTGTGAGTGGGACCAGTGGACTCATATCACAAAAGATCTGTTCTCAAAACACAAAAACTGTCCAGTTGTGCGGATGATTCTACAATGTTTATTTTAGGGTGCAAGAAACATTCACCTGACGTTAAAAGAACGTTCCCAGAACACATTTAGTCTGTTCTTTAAAGGTTCTCAGAACCTCGTTTTTTTTTACTCTTGATATGTTGACAATCTGCACACGTGGTGTTAGAACATACAATGTATGTCTCCTTAGCTAGATCATTAACTCTCTGTTCCACCAGGGGATAGCTGTGGACTTGTGTTTTTTTTTTTTTTTATAATCAAATATGGTTAATCAGGACCCAGAACACAACAGTTATTAAAATGTTCCCATCTCTTGTATTTTATGATTTTACTTTCCTCATCACGCGTGTTGAAAGTATTATGAAATGTGATTTTGAAATTGAGAAAATGTTTTTGTTTTTTTTAAGTATTATTTAGTTTGAAGGTTCTGAGTCTGTTTTAAAGAAGCATATCAATACACAAGAATACAAGTTATTTGTGACCGACCGGCTCGATTCGGTCTTATGTAGTAACATAAAAAAATTAAATAAAAATTTACATTGGATAAAAGTGGAGACTCAGAGCTAGAAAATGGTATATCTGTCACAGATCCCCCCAGTACTGCTGCTCATTCCGTTCACCAACCCCGGACTGTCTTGTCTCATTACCACACCTGGTTCCCATTCCCCCTGATTAGTATGTGTATATATGTGCCCTCTGTTCCCCATTGTCCTTGTCGATTATTGTCCCATGTCCGTTGGTCTTGTGAGTACCGTGTATTGTGCTCTTGTTATTACGGGTCTCGTCCCATATATTTGTTTGGAGGTTTACACCTTGCTCTTTTGGCCTCCCGAGGCATCCCGAGTGGCGCAGTGGTCTAAGGCACTGCATCGCAGTGCTAGCTGTGCCACTAGAGATCCTGGTTCGAATCCAGGCTCTGTCGTAGCCGGCCGTGACCGGGAGACCAATGGGGCGGCGCACAATTGGCCCAGCGTCGTCTAGGGTAGGGGAGGGAATGGCCGGCAGGGATGTAGCTCAGTTGGTAGAGCATGGCGTTTGCAACGCCTGGGTTGTGGGTTCGATTCCCACGGGGGTAAAAAATAAAATAATGTAAGTCGCTCTGGATAAGAGCGTCTGCTAAATGACGTAAATGTAATGTAAATGTTTGGGTTACAGCCTGGTGTTATATATATACGTGTTTGTTTTGGGCTTCATCCCTGTTGGTTTTCATGACGTACCTTGTGTTGGGTGGAGTAATAAAAAACCCTAATACGTATTCCTGCGCCTGTCTTCTAATCATTATACAACGTGACAGAATTATCGACCCATAAAAATGGAGACTGCGGGAAAGGCCGAGCTGGCGACCATCGTAGAGACAGTCCAGCATCACGAGGACTGTCTCTCTAGACTCGGCAACGCCATGGACAGCGTGCTGGCAACCATCCTGCGGTTGGAGGGGAAAGTGCAGTCCCTCCAGTCTCCAGCACCGGTACCGGGTACCAGCCCCCACACCACCACTACCTGCTTCTGTCCCATCTGAGCCGGTCCGCGCCAGCGAGATGCAAGGGATTCCTTCTGCAATGCGACCTGTACCTCGCTCGCTACGCCAAGGCTGTCTCCGGGAGAGACAGGGTTGCCACAGTCATCTCGGCACTGACCGGACGGGCCCTGGGAGACGGGCGGACCCGAGGTCGAGTCCTACGAGTGCTTCACCCTCCTCTTCCGCTCAATGTTTGATCATCCTGTGGAAGGAGGAGGAGGGGGGTGAGCGTCTACTCAGACTACGCCAGTGATATAGGACCGCTTCGGAGTTCGCCTTGGAGTACCGGACCATCGTGGCCTCCACCGGATGGAACAAGTCGGCTCTGGTCACCGTTTTCCACAGCGGACTGCAGGAGGATGTACAATATGGAGTTAGCCTGCCGTGATGACAATCTGTCACTCGACCAGCTCATCAGCATGGCGATCCGGTTGGACAACCTCCTGAGGTTCCGACGAAGACCTGCGTGGAATCCGGAGCCCATGGCTACACCTGCTCCGTGGCCAGAGCCCATGGAGGTGGGCTCTGCACGTTTGCCCGAGGCAGAGCGTAGGAGATGGAGGAATCTGGGCCTCTGCTCCTATGGTGGAAAAAGGGGTAATTTCTTCCCGGCCTGCCCTCTATCCACTAATAGGCGAGGAGGTGACAAGCCAGAGAATTCCCCTGCTCCAACCCAGATAGGATGCAAGATCTCCTCTCCTTTTCTGTCAACTCCGGCACCGGTCAGCTGCTTCACACCGGAGCCAGAGCAATCCGCTCCACCGGTGTCCAGTCCAGCTCCAGCCAGCGGGGCCAGACCAGACCAGGGGCGCTACGGGGGGGTGGAGATAGAGTAGTGGTCACGCCCCGAGGCGGAATACCCACCCGGCCCCTAACCTCTTGTGTTTGTGTGGCGCGGTCGCAGTCCGCGCCTTTGGTGGGGGGGGGGGGGGTACTGTCACGCCCTGGCTCTGGGGACTCTTATATGTTGAGCCAGGGTGTGGATTTTTCTATGTTATAGTTTTCTATGTTGTGTTCTAGTTCGTGTATATCTATGTTGGCCAGGGTGGTTCCCAATCAGAGGCAGCTGTAGCTTGTTGTCTCTGATTGGGGACCATACTTAGGCAGCCTGTTTGGCACAGTTTATTGTGGGATCTTGTTCCGTAAGGTTTGTTTTGGTGTTAACCTAGGACTTCACGTATCGTTTGGTTTGTTGTTTTGTTCGTGTGTGTACTTCAATAAAGTATGTACGCTTACCACGCTGCGCCTTGGTCCGCATCTATCGACGATCGTGACAGCTGGGAATGTTGTTGGCACAAAACTACCTCCATATTTCCATTTGTTTGTATGGGTTACTTTCAGAAGAGTCCAATGACACTTTTCTCATTGAAAGCAAGCGATTTCTATATATCACACCTTTAAAGAACATTCTTGTAACATCAGGTGAATGTTTTTTGCTCCCTAAAAAGAAGCAGTGTAGAATCTTCCGCACAACCGGACAGTTATTGTGTTTTGGGAACATATATTTTGTGATTTCCCCGCAATGTTCCCACCAAACTGTTCCCACAACCTAATGAAACATTCTGGGAACCTTTAAAGAACAGATTAAATGTGTTCTGGGAACGTTCTTGCAACATCAGCGAATGTTTTATATAAACATACAAACTTTTGGGGAATGTTCTGTTGTGGTTGTTACCGATGTTGTGCACAACATTTTAGTGAACGTTAGGAGAACATTCCAAGGATATTTCATCTAAAGCATTTTTTAAATAAATAAATAGATTTTGTGTGCTGTCTATACAACATAATGTTTTTTGGGATGTTATCATCCTAATGTTAGGAAAAAAAACATAATTAGAACTTGGGAATCTTAGCTAATATTCTGGGAATGTGTCCTTGCCTTTAAATCCCCAGTCTTTGGAAGAGCGATGTGTCCTTGCCTTTAAATCCCCAGTCTTAGGAAGAGCGATGTGTCCTTGCCTTTAAATCCCCAGTCTCCCGCTCTTTACTCATCTACATAGTGAATAAGAAGGGAATAGTGACTGTGACAATAAAGAATATTGACCAGGACCGACAAAACATCATGCTTCTTTTGAGGAGAAGCCTGAGAGGAGAGAAAAGCAGGGAGGCTGAAGAGGGGAAAAGAAGGGAGGCTGGAGAGGGAGGCTGGAGAGGGAGGCTGGAGAAGGAGGCTAGAGAAGGAGAATAGAGAGGGGAAAAGAAGGGAGGTAGGAGAGGGAGGCTGGAGAGGGAGGCTGGAGAGGGGGAAAGAAGGGAGGCTGGAGAGGGAGGCTGGAGAGGGAGGCTGGAGAGGGAGGCTGGAGAGGGGGAAAGAAGGGAGGCAGGAGATGGAGGCTGGAGAGGGGGAAAGAAGGGAGGCAGGAGAGGGAGGCTGGAGAGGGAGGCTGGAGAGGGAGGCTGGAGAGGGGGAAAGAAGGGAGGCAGGAGAGGGAGGCTGGAGAGGGAGGCTGGAGAGGGGGAAAGAAGTGAGGCAGGAGAGGGAGGCTGGAGAGGGGGAAAGAAGGGAGGCAGGAGAGGGAGGCTGGAGAGGGAGGCTGGAGAGGGAGGCTGGAGAAGGAGGCTAGAGAGGGAGGCTAGAGAAGGAGAATAGAGAGGGGGAAAGAAGGGAGGCTGGAGAGGGAGGCTGGAGAGGGAGGCTGGAGAGGGAGGGAGGCAATAAAAAAAGTGCGTGGTCTGGGGGGTAAGAACAGACAGGGTTAGACGTTATTGAACCTGAAGCTAATCTCATATGAGAGTTTAGATGTTGAACCTGAAGCTAATCTCATATGAGAGTTTAGATGTTGAACCTGAAGCTAATCTCATATGAGAGTTTAGATGTTGAACCTGAAGCTAATCTCATATGAGAGTTTAGATGTTGAACCTGAAGCTAATCTCATATGAGAGTTTAGATGTTGAACCTGAAGCTAATCTCATATGAGAGTTTAGATGTTGAACCTGAAGCTAATCTCATATGAGAGTTTAGATGTTGAACCTGAAGCTAATCTCATATGAGAGTTTAGATGTTGAACCTGAAGCTAATCTCATATGAGAGTTTAGATGTTGAACCTGAAGCTAATCTCATATGAGAGTTTAGATGTTGAACCTGAAGCTAATCTCCTATGAGAGTTTAGATGTTGAACCTGAAGCTAATCTCATATGAGAGTTTAGATGTTGAACCTGAAGCTAATCTCATATGAGAGTTTAGATGTTGAACCTGAAGCTAATCTCATATGAGAGTTTAGATGTTGAACCTGAAGCTAATCTCATATGAGAGTTTAGATGTTGAACCTGAAGCTAATCTCATATGAGAGTTTAGATGTTGAACCTGAAGCTAATCTCATATGAGAGTTTAGATGTTGAACCTGAAGCTAATCTCATATGAGAGTTTAGATGTTGAACCTGAAGCTAATCTCATATGAGAGTTTAGATGTTAGCTTTGTGTCGCTAACAGAGTCGCTAATCAATAGAGGACAAACAGTCAGTCTGCTTCCCAAATGGAACCTTATTCCCTATATATATGTGTGTGGGTGTGTTTGTATGTGTCTAAAAGACCGTCAAGAAAAAGAGCAACACGTACGCTGGTCCTGTCTGACCTGTCTATAAAAAAGGAAACAATAATCTACCGGTCCTGTCTGAGCTGTCTACACAACAGAAACAATACACTACCTGTCCTGTCTGAGCTGTCTATACAACAGCAACAATACACTACTGGTCCTGTCTGAGCTGTCTTTACAACAGCAACAATACACTACTGGTCCTGTCTGAGCTGTCTATAAAACAGCAACAATATACTACTGGTCCTGTCTGAACTGTCTTTACAACAGCAACAATACACTACTGGTCCTGTCTGAGCTGTCTATAAAACAGCAACAATATACTACTGGTCCTGTCTGAACTGTCTTTACAACAGCAACAATACACTACTGGTCCTGTCTGAACTGTCTTCACAACAGCAACAATACACTACTGGTCCTGTCTGAGCTGTCTATACAACAGCAACAATATACTACTGGTCCTGTCTGAACTGTCTTTACAACAGCAAAAATACACTACTGGTCCAGTCTGAGCTGTCTTTACAACAGCAACAATACACTACTGGTCCTGTCTGAGCTGTCTTTACAACAGCAACAATACACTACTGGTCCTGTCTGAGCTGTCTATACAACAGCAACAATATACTACTGGTCCTGTCTGAACTGTCTTTACAACAGCAACAATACACTACTGGTCCTGTCTGAACTGTCTTTACAACAGCAACAATACACTACTGGTTCTGTCTGAGCTGTCTATACAACAGCAACAATACACTACTGGTCCTGTCTGACCTGTCTATATAACAGAAACAATACACTCCTGGTCCTGTCTGACCTGTCTATATAACAGAAACAATACATTCCTGCTCCTGTCTGACCTGTCTATATAACAGAAACAATACACTACTGGTCCTGTCTGACATGTCTATATAACAGAAACAATACACTACAGGCCAGAGAAATACAGGAGAAAACAAAATGTCCACATCAAACTGAGCCTGAATCATTTAGTGATTTAGTTCACTTTTGTTTAAGTTTTCTTTGGTCCACCAGGCTCTTAAAATTAAAACCCAAAAGGCAGGAAGTAAGATAATTGACATGCACTTATTTATAGAGCCGGAAGTTTGACATACAGACTATTTAGATATGATTTCTTACATAATGTGTGTTATTGTGATGATATGTGGGTGGTATTTTGGAGGTGTTCTGTCAACATCAATAAACTCAGCAAGGGATGTTGGTGAGAGTCTTTTATGTAAAGAGTTCTATGAATTCTACTAATAGAACCAATTAACCAGACCCGACAGGTTCCCATAGTAATCACCATAGCGATCACAACAGCAATCAGCGCTGAAAAGAGATTGGGTGGCACTTAGGACCAATCACAAAGACAGCCTTTTAGTCTGGATTGGAGTGGTGGAGAGCATGCATGGAAGAGCTCTAAAAACAAAGTGTATGACTGCTATTAAACCCTTTTCAAATTGAAGGAGAACTCTGGGTGAAATGAAAGCCAATGAAAACCAGTTCCAAAGATTGTTGGTGTGAAGAGAGACTGACTGACCCAAATGACCTCCCATTGAAAATAACAGAGTCACCAACACCTTGGCTGTGTCCCATATCCAAAGGCAGCTGCCTGCTGCCTACCAGCCTCCAAAGGCACCTAAAGTTGAAGTCGGAAGTTTACATACACTTACGTTTGAGATATAAAAATTCGTTTTCAACCACTCCACAAATTTCTAGTTAACAAACTATAGTTTTGGCAAGTTGGTTAGGACATCTACTTTGTGCATGACACAAGTAATTTTTCCAACAATTGTTTACAGACAGATTACTTCACTTATAATTCACTGTATCACAATTCCAGTGGGTCAGAAGTTTTCAGACACAAAGTTGACTGTGCCTTTAAACAGTTTGGAAAATTCCATAAAATGATGTCACGGCTTTAGAAGCTTCTGATAGGCTAATTGACATAATTTGAGTCAATCGGAGGTGTACCTGTGGATGTATTTCAAGGCCTACCTTCAAACTCAGTGCCTCTTTGCTTGACATCATGGGAAAATCAAAAGAAATCAGCCAAGAAATTGTAGACCTCCACAAGTCTGGTTCATCCTTGGGAGCAATTTCCAAACGCCTGAAGGTACCCCGTTCATCTATACAAACAATAGTACGCAAGTATAAACACCATGGGACCACGCAGCCGTCATACCGCTCAGGAAGGAGACACGTTTTGTCTCCTAGAGATGAACGTATAGTCATGGTCAAAAGTTTTGAGAATGACACAAGTATTGGTTTTCACAAAGTTTGCTGCTTCAGTGTTTTTAGATATTTTTATCAGATGTTACTATGGAATACTGAAGTATAATTACAAGCATTCCATAAGTGTCAAAGGCTTTTATTGACAATTACATTCAGTTACATTCAGTTTATGCAAAGAGTCAATATTTGCAGTGTTGACCCTTCTTTTTCAAGACCTCTGTAATCCGCCCTGGCATGCTGTCAATTAACTTCTGGGCCACATCCTGACTGATGGCAGCCCATTCTTGCATAATCAATGCTTGGAGTTTGTCAGAATTTGTGGGTTTTTGTTTGTCCACCCGCCTCTTGAGGATCGACCACAAGTTCTCAATGGGATTAAGGTTTGGGGAGTTTCCTGGCCATGGACCCAAAATATCGATGTTTTGTTCCCCAAGCCACTTAGTTATCACTTTTGCCTTATGGCAAGGTGCTCCATCATGCTGGAAAAGGCATTGTTCGTCACCAAACTGTTCTTGGACGGTTGGGAGAAGTTGCTCTCGGAGGATGTGTTGGTACCATTCTTTATTCATGGCTGTGTTTTTAGGCAAAATTGTGAGTGAGCCCACTCCCTTGGCTGAGAAGCAACCCCACACATGAATGGTCTCAGGATGCTTTACTGTTGGCATGACACAGGACTGATGGTAGCACTCACCTTGTCTTCTCCGGACAAGCTTTTTTCTGGATGCCCCAAACAATCGGAAAGGGGATTCATCAGAGAAAATGACTTTACCCCAGTCCTCAGCAGTCCAATCCCTGTACCTTTTGCAGAATATCAGTCTGTCCCTGATGTTTTTCCTGGAGAGAAGTGGCTTCTTTGCTGCCCTTCTTGACACCAGGCCATCCTCCAAAAGTCTTCATCTCACTGTGCGTGCAGATGCACTCACACCTGCCTGCTGCCATTCCTGAGCAAGTTCTAAACTGGTGGTGCCCCGATCCCGCAGCTGAATCAACTTTAGGAGACGGTCCTGGTGCTTGCTGGACTTATTTGGGCGCCCTGAAGGCTTCTTCACAACAATTGAACCTCTCTCCTTGAAGTTCTTGATGATCCGATAAATGGTTGATTTAGGTGCAATCTTACTAGCAGCAATATCCTTGCCTGTGAAGCCCTTTTTGTGCAAAGCAATGATGACAGCACGTGTTTCCTTGCAGGTAACCATGGTTAACAGACGAAGAACAATGATTTCAAGCACCACCCTCCTTTTAAAGCTTCCAGTCTGTTATTCTAACTCAATCAGCATGACAGAGTGATCTCCAGCCTTGTCCTCGTCAACACTCTCAACTGTGTTAACGACAGAATCACTGACACTGGTCCCTTTGTGGCAGGGCTGAAATGCAGTGGAAATGTTTTTTGGGGGATTAAGTTTATTTTCATGGCAAAGAGGGACTTTGCAATTAATTGGATCACTCTTCATAACATTCTGGAGTATATGCAAATTGCCATCATAAAAACTGAGGCAGCAGACTTTGTGAAAATTTAATATTTGTGTCATTCTCAACTTTTGACCACGACTGTAGATTAATGAGGGGAAAAAAACAATTTAATCTATTTTCGAATAAGGCTGTAACGTAACAAAATGTGGAACAAGTCAAGGGGTCTGAATAGGTTTTTTTGTTGTCTCTTGGTCTCTTTCCTAAATGCAGAATAACTCTAAATACAAATTAAATAATTAAAGAAATGTAATATCTTGTGTTTTTCTTGTCTGTAACTGCTCTGTACTTTGTCATGTATTTGTATGTTTTATGTGGACCCCAGGAAGAGTAGCTGCGACATGTGCAGTATCTAATGGGGATCCTAATAAACTAATTCACTAACAATAACAGGGACTGAGGAGATTGATTCTGTTACTTGTTTTTCACGTCAGATATTTCCATTGTGGGGTAGTTGCTAGCACTAGTTGCTCACGGCTACAATGTAAACAAATGCTCATGCTGGGTAAAATGCAAATGCCTTATCACGTGATGCTGCCTTCAAATCTCGTCTCAAATGTCAGTTACCTACTGAAAAAGTGCTACCTACAAAGGTGCAGTTGAAGTCGGAAGTTTACATACACCTTAGCCAAATACATTTAAACTCAATTTTTCACAATTCCTGACATTTAATCCTAGTAAGAATTCCCTGTCTTAGGTCAGTTAGGATCACCACTTTATTTTAAGAATGTGAAATGTCAGAATAATAGTAGAGAATTATTTATTTCAGCTTTTATTTATTTCATCACATTCCCAGTGGGTCAGAAGTTAACATACACTCAATTAGTATTTGCTAGCATTGTCTTTAAATTGTTTAACTTGTGTCAAAGGTTTCGGGTAGCCTTCCACAAGCTTCCCACAATAAGTTGGGTGAATTTTGGCCCATTCCTCCTGACAGAGCTGGTGTAACTGAGTCAGGTTTGTAGGCCTCCTTGCTCGCACATGCTTTTTCAGTTCTGCCCACAAATGTTCTATAGGATTGAAGTCAGGGCTTTGTGATGGCCACTCCAATACCTTGACTTTGTTGTCCTTAAGCCATTTTGCCACAACTTTGGAAGTACAGTGAGGGAAAAAAATATTTGATCCCCTGCTGATTTTGTATGTTTGCCCACAGACAAAGAAATGATCAGTCTATAATTTTAATGGTAGGTTTATTTGAACAGTGAGAGACAGAATAACAACAACAAAATCCAGAAAAACGTTTATAAATTGATTTGCATTTTAATGAGGGAAATAAGTATTCGACCCCCCTCTCAATCAGAAAGATTTCTTGATCCCAGGTGTCTTTTATACAGGTAACGAGCTGAGATTAGGAGCACACTCTTAAAGGGAGTGCTCCTAATCTCAGCTTGTTAACTGTATAAAATACACCTGTCCACAGAAGCAATCAATCAATCAGATTCCAAACTCTCCACCATGGCCAAGACCAAAGATCTCTCCAAGGATGTCAGGGACAAGATTGTAGACCTACACAAGGCTGGAATGGGCTATAAGACCATCGCCAAGCAGCTTGGTGAGAAGGTGACAACAGTTGGTGCGATTATTCGCAAATGGAAGAAACACAAAATAAATGTCAATCTCCCTCGGCCTGGGGCTCCATGCAAGATCTCACCTCGTGGAGTTGCAATGATCATGAGAACAGTGAGGAATCAGCCCAAAACTACACGGTCCGAAGGCAGTTGGGACCATAGTCACCAAGAAAACAATCGGTAACACACTACGCCGTGAAGGACTGAAATCCTGCAGTTCCCGCAAGGTCCCCCTGCTCAAGAAAGGACCTATACAGGCCTGTCTGAAGTTTGCCAATGAACATCTGAATGATTCAGAGGAGAACTGGTTGAAAGTGTTGTGGTCAGATGAGACCAAAATCAAGCTCTTTGGCATCAACTCAACTCGCCGTGTTTGGAGGAGGAGGAATGTTGCCTATGACCCCAAGAACACCATCCCCACCGTCAAACATGGAGGTGGAAACATTATGCTTTGGGGGTGTTTTTCTGCTAAGGGGACAGGACAACTCCACCGCATCAAAGGGACGATGGATGGGGCCATGTACCGTCAAATCTTGGGTGAGAACCTCCTTCCCTCAGCCAGGGCATTGAAAATGGGTCGTGGATGGGTATTCCAGCATGGCAATGACCCAAAACACACGGCCAAGGCAACAAAGGAGTGGCTCAAGAAGAAGCACATTAAGGTCCTGGAGTGGCCTAGCCAGTCTCCAGACCTTAATCCCATAGAAAATCTGTGGAGGGAGCTGAAGGTTAGAGTTGCCAAACGTCAGCCTCGAAACCTTAATGACTCGGAGAAGATCTGCAAAGAGGAGTGGGACAAAATCCCTCCTGAGATGTGTGCAAACCTGGTGGCCAACTACAAGAAACGTCTGACCTCTGTGATTGCCAACAAGGGTTTTTCCACCAAGTACTAAGTCATGTTTTGCAGAGGGGTCAAATACTTATTTCCCTCATTAAAATGCAAATCAATTTATAACGTTTTTGACATGCGTTTTTCTGGATTTTTTTTGTTGTCATTCTGTCTCTCACTGTTCAAACAAACCTACCATTAAAATTATAGACTGATCATGTCTTTGTCAGTGGGAACACGTTCAAAATCAGCAGGGGATCAAATACTTTTTTCCCTCACTGTATGCTTGGGGTCATTGTTCATTTTGGGAGACCCATTTGCGACCAAGCTTTAACTTCCTGACTGACGTCTTCAATATATCCACATAATTTTCCTTCCTCATGATGCCATCTATTTTGTGAAGTGCACCAGTCCCTCCTGTAGCAAAGCACCCCCACAGCATGATGCTGCCACCCCGTGCTTCATGGTTGGGATGGTGTTCTTCGGCTTGCAAGTGCCCCCTTTTTCCTCCAAACATAACGATGGTCATTATGGCCAAACAAGTTCTATTTTTGTTTCATCAGACCAGAGGACATTTCTCCAAAAAGTACGATCTTTGTCCCCATGTGCAGTTGCAAACCATAGTCTGGCTTTTTCATGGCGGTTTTGGAGCAGTGGCTTCTTCCTTGCTGAGCGGCCTTTCAGGTTATGTCGATATAGGACTCGTTTTACTGTGGATATAGATAAATTTGTACCTGTTTCCTCCAGCATCTTCACAAGGTCCTTTGCTGTTGTTCTGGGATTGATTTGCACTTTTCGCACCAAAGTACGTTCATCTCTAGGAGACAGAATGCGTCTCCTTCCTGAGCGGTATGACGGCTGCGTGGTCCCATGGTGTTTATACTTGCGTACTATTGTTTGTACAGATGAACGTGGTACCTTCAGGTGTTTGGAAATTGCTCCCAAGGATTAAACATACTTTTTTTTCTGAGGTCTTGGCTGATTTCTTTTGATTTTCCCATGATGTGAAGCAAAGAGGCACTGAGTTTGAAGGTAGGCCTTGAAATACATCCACAGGTACACCTCCAATTGACTCAAATTATGTCAATTAGCCTATCAGAAGCTTCTAAAGCCATGACATCATTTTCTGGAATTTTCCAAGCTGTTTAAAGGCACAGTCAACTTAGTGTATGTAAACTTCTGACCCACTGGAATTGTGATACAGTGAATTATAAGTGAAATAATCTGTCTGTAAACAATTATTGGAAAGATTACTTGTCATGCACAAAGTAGATGTCCTAACCAATTTGCCAAAAGACAAGACATTTGTGGAGTGGTTGAAAAACGAGTTTTAATGACACCAACCTAAGTGTATGTAAACTTCCAACTTCAACTGTAAGGTCCCACAGTTGACAGTGCATGTCAGAGCAAAAAACAAGCCATGAGGTCGAAGGATTTGTCCGTAGGGCTCCGAGACAGGATTGTGTCGAGGCACAGATCTGGGAAGGGTACCACAATTCTGCAGCATTGAAGGTCCCCAAGAGAACAGTGGCCTCCATCATTCTTAAATGGAATAAGTTTGGAACAACCAAGACTCTTCCTACAGCTGGCCGCCAGGCCAATCTGAGCAATCGGGGGAGAAGGGCCTTGGTCAGGGAGGTGATTGTGAGACTAGTCAGGATCGAGGGAAAGGTGAACGGTGCAAAGTACAGAGAGATCCTTGATGAAAACCTGCTCCAGAGCGCTGAGGACCTCAGACTAGGGGCGAAGATTCACCTTCCAATAGGACAACGACCCTAAGCACACAGCCAAGACAATGCAGGAGTGGCTTCGGGACAAGTCTCTGAATGTCCTTGAGTGGCCCAGCCAGAGCCCGGACTTGAACCCGATCGAACATCTCTGGAGAGACCTGAAACTGTTAATTGTACATTATTAATAGAAACAAATCCTTACAGTTAAGTTAGTGGAGATGGAGGAGACTGAAACAAAAACGTGCTTGAAGTACTTTGTTTCCTCTTTCAAAATATTGTTGGTGAATCATGGGTGATTTCATCATTTGTAACAAGTTTCAGTAAATTATTTTTGGTAGCATTTCTATGTTGAAGATTAGAAAATAATTTGGAGCATTTTCCTCCATATTCCATCTAGTTCGCTTTATTTTTATAATATATTACACTTGATCTTTCCTCAATAATTTCCTGCATTTCTTTTTGTTTTTCCTCTAACTTATTCTGTGCCGCTATGGTACAGTTTTGACTGCTATCTATGTGTACTGTTAGGTCTTCCATTTCCTTTGTTAATATGGACTCTTGAACTAAATTGCTTGTTTTAAAGATGAGTATTGAATTGCATGGCCTGTAAAGGCACATTTTAAAAGTGTCCCATACAATAAGGGGATCTGCTGTACCAAACATCCCATCTAGCACTCCAAACAGGCTAAACCCATCCCATCTAGCACTCCAAACAGACTAAACCCATCCCATCCAATTTGTAAGTCGCTCTGGATAAGAGCGTCTGCTATATGACGTAAATGTAATCTAGCACAAGCGCTAAAAGTACAGACCTGAGACGATGGGCCCTCTCTCTCTCTCTCTCTCTCTATCCCTCCATCCCTACTTCCATCCCTCTATTCTCCATGTTCCCTGCTTAGCCCGCCAGGCAACACAAAACAGGCTTACTGTTCACTGCCGACCAGTCTGTGTGAGTGCGTTCGTACATGTGTGTACCAGCCTCCTCCACACTTAAATATGATGCTGTGCTTCAGTTGACATGATCTTTCTGTCACTGATATTGTAGCCGTCGTGCAGTTCTCTCATCCTGTCGTTTATACCTCCCAGTGATGTAAGGAAACACACTGCCTACTGAGATTCAATGATACAGATCTCCTCTAGTGTAGGTTACAGATCTCCTCTAGTGTAGGTTACAGATCTCCTCTAGTGTAGGTTACAGATCTCCTCTAGTGTAGGTTACAGATCTCCTCTACTGTAGTAGGTTACAGATCTCCTCTACTGTAGTAGGTTACAGATCTCCTCTAGTGTAGTAGGTTACATATCTCCTCTAGTGTAGTAGGTTACAGATCTCCTCTAGTGTAGTAGGTTACAGATCTCCTCTAGTGTAGGTTACAGATCTCCTCTACTGTAGTAGGTTACAGATCTCCTCTAGTGTAGGTTACATATCTCCTCTAGTGTAGGTTACAGATCTCCTCTAGTGTAGGTTACAGATCTCCTCTACTGTAGTAGGTTACAGATCTCCTCTAGTGTAGGTTACAGATCTCCTCTAGTGTAGGTTACAGATCTCCTCTAGTGTAGGTTACAGATCTCCTCTAGTGTAGGTTACAGATCTCCTCTAGCGTAGGTTACAGATCTCCTCTAGTGTAGGTTACAGATCTCCTCTAGTGTAGGTTACAGATCTCCTCTAGTGTAGGTTACAGATCTCCTCTACTGTAGTAGGTTACAGATCTCCTCTACTGTAGTAGGTTACAGATCTCCTCTAGTGTAGGTTACAGATCTCCTCTACTGTAGGTTACAGATCTCCTCTAGTGTAGGTTACAGATCTCCTCTAGCGTAGGTTACAGATCTCCTCTACTGTAGTAGGTTACAGATCTCCTCTAGTGTAGGTTACAGATCTCCTCTAGTGTAGGTTACAGATCTCCTCTAGTGTACTAGGTTACAGATCTCCTCTAGTGTAGGTTACAGATATCCTCTACTGTAGGTTACAGATCTCCTCTAGTGTACTAGGTTACAGATCTCCTCTAGTGTAGGTTACAGATCTCCTCTAGCGTAGGTTACAGATCTCCTCTAGTGTAGGTTACAGATCTCCTCTAGCGTAGGTTACAGATCTCCTCTACTGTAGTAGGTTACAGATCTCCTCTAGTGTAGGTTACAGATCTCCTCTAGTGTAGGTTACAGATCTCCTCTAGCGTAGGTTACAGATCTCCTCTAGCGTAGGTTACAGATCTCCTGTATAGCTGTAAGGAAAAATCTCTAGATACATTTTCACTGCCCACCCTAATTCCATGCATAAATCTCCTTCAATCGTTTTTCTGTCACTGATATGGGACCCGTTATACAATATATTGTATCTATAGACATCTCTGTAGGACATGCATAGGCCTACTATACCTCAGCGATGTAAAGAGAAGCAATTTTTACTGCCCACCTAACCTAATTCAATAAGAGGCATCTACTCTAACAGCTAACAGCTGGCCAGATAAGACAATTATTGTTTACTCAGAGCCTTGTTTTCCTGTCACAGAAACCATCAGATTCTCTATAAACTGATATTACAAAAGACTGCAGTGTTCCTGTTCCAGAATAGATCAACCAGGCATCGCTAATGACAGGCAGGCAGACAGACAGACAGGCAGACAGGCAGACAGGCAGACAGACAGACAGACAGTCAGTCAGTCAGTCAGTCAGTCAGTACTGTAGCTGTGGTGAGTATAATGAGCTATACCTTAAGTCAGGGCCCGTCACCATACATCAGCTTCTGGGCTGAGGCTCACCCAAATAAAAGCTGGCCTGCCTTTCAGGCCTTTTATTAAATTATACTGGGGAAGAGAGACTAGAACACACCACTGTAGGAAGAGAGACTAGAGCACTACTGTAGGAAGAGAGACTAGAACACTACTGTAGGAAGAGAGACTAGAACACTACTGTAGGAAGAGAGACTAGAACACACTACTGTAGGAAGAGAGACTAGAACACTACTGTAGGAAGAGAGACTAGAACACTACTGTAGGAAGAGAGACTAGAACACACTACTGTAGAAGGAGAGACTAGAACACACTACTGTAGGAAGAGAGACTAGAACACACTACTGTAGGAAGAGAGACTAGAACACACTACTGTAGGAAGAGAGACTAGAACACTACTGTAGGATGAGAGACTAGAACACACTACTGTAGGAAGAGAGACTAGAACACACTGCTGTAGGAAGGGAGACTAGAACACACTACTGTAGGAAGAGAGACTAGAACACACTACTGTAGGAAGGGAGACTAGAACACACTAATGCAGGAAGAGAGACTAGAACACACTAATGCAGGAAGAGATACTAGAACACACTACTGTAGGAAGAGAGACTAGAACACACTACTGTAGGAAGAGAGACTAGAACACACTACTGTAGGAAGAGAGACTAGAACACACTACTGTAGGAAGAGAGACTAGAACACACTACTGTAGGAAGGGAGACTAGAACACACTACTGTAGGAAGAGAGACTAGAACACACTACTGTAGGAAGAGAGACTAGAACACACTACTGTAGGAAGAGAGACTAGAACACACTACTGTAGGAGGAGAGACTAGAACACACTACTGTAGGAAGAGAGACTAGAACACACTACTGTAGGAAGGGAGACTAGAACACACTACTGTAGGAAGAGAGACTAGAACACACTACTGTAGGAAGGGAGACTAGAACACACTACTGTAGGAGGAGAGACTAGAACACACTACTGTAGGAAGAGAGACTAGAACACACTACTGTAGGAAGGGAGACTAGAACACACTACTGTAGGAAGGGAGACTAGAACACACTACTGTAGGAAGGGAGACTAGAACACACTACTGTAGGAAGAGAGACTAGAACACACTACTGTAGGAAGAGAGACTAGAACACACTACTGTAGGAGGAGAGACTAGAACACACTACTGTAGGAAGAGAGACTAGAACACTACTGTAGGAAGGGAGACTAGAACACACTACTGTAGGAAGAGAGACTAGAACACTACTGTAGGAAGGGAGACTAGAACACACTACTGTAGGAAGAGAGACTAGAACACTACTGTAGGAAGGGAGACTAGAACACACTACTGTAGGAAGAGAGACTAGAACACACTACTGTAGGAGGAGAGACTAGAACACACTACTGTAGGAAGAGAGACTAGAACACTACTGTAGGAAGAGAGACTAGAACACACTACTGTAGGAGGAGAGACTAGAACACACTACTGTAGGAAGAGAGACTAGAACACACTACTGTAGGAAGAGAGACTAGAACACACTACTGTAGGAAGAGAGACTAGAACACTACTGTAGGAGGAGAGACTAGAAACATCTGAGTGCTACTAACTGTCTATCCTCATGTTCTTATAATCTCAACAGTGTTCTACAGCATAGAACCAGAAAGAAAGTGATGGCTCACTTATGACATGTCCTTCTATAGAACCTATAATATATAAAACCTCAAAGCATCCTGATTTTGAATAGTGTATGAGGGTTTTTAAATATAAGTATGGGACAAATAAATACATAAATAAATACATAGAGGATAACTATATTGGGCACTTGTAGTAGTCTGTGTCTGTTACAGTAGATAATGACAGGAGAAATATTCCACAACAGCAACTCTGACTCAATCCACTGACCCGGACTCAAACCATCTTAGCTTGTCAGATGTTCCCTCTTTCAAAACACTGCAGTGCAATTGTCTCCATGTAAGCTAATTCAGCCGACCTTTGAATTTTTAATCCCTTCAAACAGTTTTTGATCTAGGCTGCACTTTTTTTGGCATTCTGGATGTTTTTAAACTGAACTGACACTTTCTCTTAGGTTCTCCAATATTGAGATCCAAAGTTGGTCCCTTGCTTTAAAGCTGAAATCACCCAGGCCACCCCTACCTCTTGTGTTGTGTTTTCACTCGGATGAAAACAAAGGGGTTGGTCCGACACTGCTCTGGGCTGGCCTTCTGGGCAAGGTGTGTCTTTGCGCATACTCCCACCCACTCAAATGACGTTGCTAGTGAGAGAGGGAGAGGAAGTGGAAAGTACAGTGAGGGGAAAAAAGTATTTGATCCCCTGCTGATTTTGTACGTTTGCCCACTGACAAAAACATGATCAATCTATAATTTTAATGGTAGGTTTATTTAAACAGTGAGAGACAGAATAACAACAAAAAAATCCAGAAAAACGCATGTCAAGAATGTTATAAATTGATTTGCATTTAAATGAGGGAAATAAGTATTTGACCCCTCTGCAAAACACGACTTAGTACTTGGTGGCAAAACCCTTGTTGGCAATCACAGAGGTCAGTAGTTTCTTGTATATGGCCTCCAGGTTTGCACACATCTCAGGAGGGATTTTGTTCCACTCCTCTTTGCAGATCTTCTCCAAGTCATTAAGGTTTCGAGGATGATGTTTGGTAACTCGAACCTTCAGCTCCCTCCACAGATTTTCTATGAGATTAAGGTCTGGAGACTGGCTAGGCCACTCCAGGACCTTAATGTGCTTCTTCTTGAGCCACTCCTTTGTTGCCTTGGCCGTGTGTGTTGGGTCATTGTCATGCTGGAATACCCATCCACGACCCATTTTCAATGCCCTGGCTGAGGGAAGGAGGTTCTCACCCAAGATTTGACGGTACATGGCCCCGTCCATCGTCCCTTTGATGCGGTGAAGTTATCCTGTCCCCTTAGCAGAAAAACACCCCCAAAGCATAATGTTTCCACCTCCATGTTTGACGGTGGGGATGGTGTTCTTGGGGTCATAGGCAGCATTCCTCCTCCTGCAAACACGGCGAGTTGAGTTGATGCCAAAGAGTTAGATTTTGGTCTCATCTGACCACAACACTTTCACCCAGTTCTCCTCTGAATCATTCAGATGTTCAAAGGCAAACTTCAGACGGGCCTGTATATGTGCTTTCTTGAGCAGGGGGACTTGCGGGCACTGCAGGATTTCAGTCCTTCACGGCATAGTGTGTTACCAATTGTTTTCTTGGTGACTATGGTCCCAGCTGCCTTGAGATCATTGACAAGATCCTCCCGCGTAGTTCTGGGCTGATTCCTCACCGTTCTCATGATCATTGCAACTCCACAAGGTGAGATCTTGCATGGAGCCCCAGGCCGAGGGAGATTGCAGTTATTTTGTGTTTCTTCCATTTGCGAATAATCGCACCAACTGTTGTCACCTTCTCACCAAGCTGCTTGGCGATGGTCTTGTAGCCCATTCCAGCCTTGTGTAGGTCTACAATCTTGTCCCTGACATCCTTGGAGAGCTCTTTGGTCTTGGCCATGGTGGAGAGTTTGGAATCTGATTGATTGAATGCTTCTGTGGACAGGTGTCTTTTATACAGGTAACAGACAAATACAGTGTCCATTTGTGTCTGATTATGTGTCCTATAAGTTGCCTGCTTTGTGATGGTTAGTTTGTGTGTTATTGTTCGCCTGTCCGTTAGTGCTGCATGTTTTCTCTGTTTGTTGTTTTTGTAGTTTACGCACCGTTTGCGTAATCGCTCGCCTCTGGTTTTGTTGAGGCCGTTTATTGTACTTTACCTAGTGTTTTACTAGTAAAATATCTGTTGGACCTAGCTTCGGTGTCCTGCGCCTGACTCCCACACCACATTTACATCAGCCTCTTGACAAAAAGTGTTAAACAAATCAAAATACTATATGAGATTTGTCAAAGTAGCCACCCTTTGCACCCTCTCTCCCCTCTCTCCCTCTGCAATAACAAACCTGTCTTTATAATATAACTGTTAACATTACTACAGTATAGCCACCTTCAGCTTTATGTCGGCTATTAATTCATGGTTGTGTAAAATAGATGGATTCAGGGCTCAATAAATGTATGTCATAATCCAGTGTGTTGTGAATGGAGACTTGATGAGAGAGACAGAGAGAGAGAGAGAGAGAGACAGAGACAGAGACAGAGACAGAGAGAGAGAGAGAGAGAGACACAGAGAGAGAGAGAGAGAGAGAGAGAGAGAGAGAGACAGAGAGAGAGAGACACAGAGAGAGAGAGAGAGAGAGAGAGACACAGAGAGAGAGAGAGAGAGATAGACACACACACAGAGAGAGAAATTCCAAATAGAGCAGCAGCTGCAAGACTGAATAAGAGACAAAACAAGCAACAAACAAAGAAGAAAGGCTTTTGAAAAAGTAACTATTTTTCATAAAATTGTACAGTTATCTTAGCTAGCTGAATTGTTTACCAGTTGCTAAGCAGTTGCTAGGGACTCTCCTGGAAGAAGCTAGCTAGCTCACAAAGAATATCTAGTTAACAGAAGAAAAGAAATGCAAATTAAGACAAAATAAGGACAGAAGACAAAGGACATCAAAGTAAAACAGTCCTCTAAAAGACACAAGGGAGAATAATACAAGAAACAACGCTTCTATTGCAACATTGTGTACAGCATTGCTATGGAAATTGTTTTCCCACCAGACATCCAGACGGAGAAATCTAAGAAAAGTTTCAAAGGTTTGATGATGGGACAGAACCATGATTGCCTGTTTGCAGATCTTACCAGTTGCAAAACAAGAGCAAATGTAATATTTAATACCAAACGAGGGCACATATGGAAAATAGTTATTTGCAACAATTTCCCTTTCTCAAAAAAAGAGAGGCATCAGCCAAGGATGTCAGATCAGCATTTTTGAAGAAGCTGACCAGAGCAACACGTATCAAACAGTAAACTTATATAATAATGGAACAGTATTGATACAAGGCAATGATTCAAGCCTCCAGGCTTTTGAGAATATGTTTGCTACCCTAAAAGCAGAAGCTGAACTCATCTCAGAAACTGAAGAAAAAGTCAAGGAGGGAGATGGAGGAAAGCAGGCCCCAACAGTCTCTGTGACCCAGCAAGAAGCCCTCAGTGTCCCTCTACCTTCCTCACCTGCAGCAGACAAAGCCAAGGACATGCCTACAACACCAAGAACACCTGCTATGCAACGTTTCCACAACACCCTCTCTCTCGTCGAAGCAGAGGTCATAGAACTCAGAGAGGACAAGCTTCAAGAGGAGGACACTGTCCAGAAACTAAAAGAAGAGATGAAACCGTTCAGGGAGGAGAGCAGAGCATCTATTGCTAAATTAGAAAGCAGAATGGACAAACTGAGTCAGACAAATGATGACCTCAGAGACCATCTGAGGACAACAAGAAAGGAGATAGAACAAAGAGAGAGGTACATTGACACCCTCAACCAGCAGCTAGTCAATATGTCCTCTGCATCTAGAGAACATGTCCACCAGCCTGGTACAACACAAGCAGAACCTGAGACCAGCATGGCCTCCACCACACAGCCTGATGACACTGCACCCGCCTACCAGTCTGCTCCAGCCCAGGTCAGCCAACCCGCCACCCAGTCTGCTCCAGCCCAGATCAGCCAACCAGCCTCCCAGTCTGCTCCAGCCCAGGTCAACCAACCAGCCTCCCAGTCTGCTCTAGCCCAGGTCAGAATACCAGTCTCCCAGTCTGCTCCACCCAGACAGTCACCCATAACTGCAATCCTTATTGATTCAAATGGGAAGTTCTTAGTCCAGGAAAGATTATTCCTTAGACACCAGGTGTATAAGTTCTGGTGTCCTACAACTTACATTGCAATGCAGCTACTCAGTCAGACCAGGATTGACACCCCCGACAACATCATCATCCACACTGGCACAAACGACCTTCATGCCAAAGGGGAAAATGTATCTGGGGCAGTGAGAAGAGTAGCAGAACGGGCACAGGCTATGTTCCCAACAACCAATATAATTGTGTCCACCCCCTCCTACCAAGAAAAGACTTCCCAGGACAGTTGATCGACAAAAATAAATCAACAGATCACTGTGGACTGTGCCTCACTGCTCAACGTCAGAACGGCTCACCATCCCACTCTGACATATGAACGTTTATACGATAATGTACACCTTGATCAGGACAGTATCAGAACCTTTGCCAAGGACCTAAAGGATGCAACTCTTGGCAGGGACCCACACACCCATCACCCCAGCAGCAGAGCCCCCCGCCCCACCTTCTGAAATAACAGTACCCCCACCATCCCCAGGAGAGAAGAGCCAGACATGGCTTATTACAGCACAGCACGACCAGACCAGGCCCACCACAACACAGATTTACCAGACCAGACCCGCCTCAGGACAGCACGACCAGACCCATCCCATCACAACACAGCTCTACTAGACCCGGCCCATCACAACACAGCTCTACTAGACCTGTCCCATCACAACACAGCTCTACTAGACCCCATCAGAACACAGCTCTACTAGACCCGGCCCATCACAACACAGCTCTACCAGACCCGGCCCATCACAACACAGCTCTACCAGACCCGGCCCATCACAACACAGCTCTACCAGACCCGGCCCATCACAACACAGCTCTACTAGACCCGGCCCATCACAACACAGCTCTACCAGACCCCATCACAACACAGCTCTACCAGACCCGGCCCATCACAACACAGCTCTACTAGACCCGGCCCATCACAACACAGCTCTACCAGACCCCATCACAACACAGCTCTACTAGACCCGGCCCATCACAACACAGCTCTACCAGACCCGGCCCATCACAACACAGCTCTACTAGACCCGGCCCATCACAACACAGCTCTACCAGACCCGGCCCATCACAACACAGCTCTACTAGACCCCATCACAACACAGCTCTACTAGACCCGGCCCATCACAACACAGCTCTACCAGACCCGGCCCATCACAACACAGCTCTACTAGACCCGGCCCATCACAACACAGCTCTACCAGACCCCATCACAACACAGCTCTACTAGACCCGGCCCATCACAACACAGCTCTACCAGACCCGGCCCATCACAACACAGCTCTACTAGACCCGGCCCATCACAACACAGCTCTACCAGACCCGGCCCATCACAACACAGCTCTACTAGACCCGGCCCATCACAACACAGCTCTACCAGACCCGGCCCATCACAACACAGCTCTACTAGACCCGGCCCATCACAACACAGCTCTACTAGACGCGGCCCATCACAACACAGCTCTACTAGACCCCATCACAACAGAGCTCTACTAGACCCGGCCCATCACAACACAACACCACTAGACCCGGCCCATCACAACACAGCACTGACCACTACTCCAGGGTCGGGCAGAACACTGTCCTTCAGAGAAGTACACCACATGATACAGTCCACACCATGTATCATTCAGATCATCAGCCTACATATACTGAGGTAACCTCTGGCAAAAGACACCTAGAACTATCAGAGATAGGAGAGGTGCTCCAACTACTGCATCTAATATGCAGACTACTGGGCTAGACAGACCCTTTAATTCACACGCACGCACACACACACAGGGTTGCAGATTGCATTGTACTTATTTTTTGGGCCATTCTATTATTATTATTTTATTTTTTCAATGTACTTTACTCAAACTAGTGAATATCACTTATTATAAATGAGATCATTAACTATTAGCTCTTGGAATATCCAGGGCCTGTACTCTTCACATTTTGGTTATAAAACAACAAATCTAGAATTGATTAAAAACATCAAGGGACAGGACATCATAATCCTACTGGAAACATGGTGTCGTGGAGACATAGATACTCAGTGTCCCTCAGGCTATAGAGAAAGTTTACTACCATCAATAAAACATATAAATGTTAAACGGGGCCGAGACTCAGGAGGAATCATCATTTGGCATAATGAAAAAAGGTGATCAGTTTTTTGACAATCTCCATACAGAAATCATTCAATTTCAGGCAGAGGGTAAAGTGCTTCTTTGTGGAGATTTCAATGCAACAACAGGTTCTGAGCCTGACTACACTGATGCGGGAGGTAACCACCACATATTTGGACACCCCTCCTTGTACAGTGGCCCAATTGTAAATAATAGAAACAGTCCTGACCAAATACTGAACAAAAACGGGAAGGAGTTAGTGCATCTCTGTCGAGCCTTAGGCCTGCACATGCTTAATGGTAGAATCAGAGGGGACTCTTTAGGTCAGTTTACTTACTGCTCAGCTCTTGGGTCAAGTGTAGTCGATTATGCCATCACTGACATTGACACCATTGTCAGATCACAGTCAGATCAACGTGTTTCTCAAGAAATTAACCGGCAATATTCATTCAAAAAAACAGCCCGATAAACTCTACAACATGAACCAATCGTACAGATGGGCTCACAACAGCGCAGAGAGATTCATTGAAACATTGAACTCAAATGAACTCTATACAGTTTTTCAATAACTCACAATACCAAAACAATAAAGAAGGTGTCAATTCGGCTACTCAAATCATAAATTGCATTTTCCAAAAAAACAGCATCGAAAGCAAATTTGAGAAAACCAAAGAAATGCAACATCAGAAACAAAAAACAAAATGTTTCTAAAAAATGGTTTGATAACGAATCTAAAACAATTACAAAACACCTAAGACAAATGTCAAATGAAAAACATAAGCAGCAAAACAACCCAGATCTACGCTATGAATACTATGAAACTCTGAAACAGTATAAACATACACTGAAATGCAAGAAATTGAATTATACCAAAAAGACACTTGATGAAATTGAAAGTGCAATTAACCTAAATCAGTTCTGGGACATGTAGAACAATTTAAGCACGACAAAGGAACAAGAATTAGCCATACAAGATGAAGGAATTTGGAAAACTTATTTTGATAATCTATACAAAAACATCCCACAAAAAGACTTACAACAGAACCAATTAGAAATTCAAGAAAAATGTAACATCCTTGAATCGGTCATTAAAAACAACCAAAATCCATTAGATTACCCAATAACCCAACAAGAACTAAATGAAAAGCTCATATCTATAAAATCAAAGAAGGCTTGTGGTCTAGATAACACCAGAAATGAAATGCTGAAAAACAGCACACCTGAGTTGCAAAATACTGTGCTTAAATTGTTCAACATAGTTTTAACTTCTGGCTGTTTCCTGATGTCTGGAACCAGGGGCTCATCTCCCCTATCCACAAAAGTGGAGACAAATCAGACCCCAATAATTACAGGGGAATTTGCGTAAACAGTAACTTGGGAAAGGTTTTCTGTAGCATTTTGAATTCAAGAATTCAAACCTTTCTTCAAGAATTTTTTTTTATAAGTAAATGTCAGACTGGCTTTCTCCCTAACCATCGCACTACTGACCATATATACACCTTACACACACTAATTAATAAACACGTCCATCAAAAAAAAAGAGGGCAAAATCTTTGCTTGCTTTATTGACTTTAAAAAAGCATTTGATTATAATTGGCACAAAGGGCTATTCTACAAAATTCTCCCAAGTGGGCTTGGTGGTAAGGTGTATGACTTAATAAAATGTGTGTACACAGAAAATAAGTGTGCAATAAAAATAAAAATCCAAAGAACATAATTATTTTCACAACGTCGAGGTGTGAGACAAGGCTGCAGTTTGAGTCCAAATCTTTTCAACATTTATATCAATGAGTTAGCAGACATGTTAAACCATTCTCCAGCCCCAGGACTCACACTATTTGACACAGAGGTAAAATACCTGCTATATGCTGATGACTTGGTACTTCTATCACAAACCAAAGAAGGTCTTCAACAGAACCTTAACATTCTAGAGCAATATTGCCATAATTGGACCCTGGCAGTAAATTTAAAAAAACTCAAATCATGATT